>NW_020174374.1:312826-313126 GCF_003031525.2 Neophocaena asiaeorientalis asiaeorientalis | reverse complement strand
CTCACTGGGGCCTCCTTGGGGCCTGCTCACCGCCGCACGCCACACCGACCCGCCTAGCGCATAAGAGCGCCACACGGGCCGCCGACCAGGCCGGGACCAGGCCGTCCCACTCGCTCTAGGCCCCGCGGCCGCGGCCGCGTCCCAGACTCACCAGACCCGGGTGCGGGCGGTCGGCGACGGTGGTGGGTGCCGCAGGCCGGCCTTTCTCTGGAGCACTGGGCCGGGCTCCGGCTGGTGGGGCGGGCGGAGGGAGGGAGGAGGGGCCGAGCTCGGAGCTGACAAAAAGCGGCCCAGCTCCCC
>NW_020174374.1:297987-312691 GCF_003031525.2 Neophocaena asiaeorientalis asiaeorientalis | reverse complement strand
AAATTTAGCAACCCCCGCCGTACCCTTCTTTCGCTTAAAAAGAAAAAAAAAAAAGAAAAAAATTGAAATAAAATGAAAATAGACTTGCCACTCTGAATGGTTTGTGGGCAAGAGGAGCAGGCGGCTTGTTATAAAACTACCAAATATTTTCATTTTTAAAACTTAGAGAACCTGATATGAATGTAATGTGGGAAAGGATTAAACTTTGAAAGCGATTTTATACATTTCAATTAACAATTTTTAACGTATCGTGAATTTTCTATGTATCTTGTGTTTGAGGATTTGTGAGCCTATTGAAATGTAAGTCTTGTGTATTTGTTTCTAAATAACGCTTTTTTTTGTATTTCAGTATTCTTTAATAAATATACATATATACCGGCAGAATTGGCTATGGATTTTTTTTTTAAAGCAAACTACATAAACAGCTCTTTAAACGTTAAAAAGGCCTGAAAGAGGAAAAATTTGATTAACCAGACATTTATCAGCTCCGAAACCATGTATTTTCTGTTTTTATTACTTTAAATTTCTCTGCTATCTTTCCATACTGAACTTGGGGTCCAAACTTTGAAAGATGGCAGTAAAAAGTGAAAAAATGTTGCCTTTCTCTATATTAATCTGGAATCCGACATGCTGTATTTCCTCAGTATGGACCTAAACGATTAAGACATTTTAAATAACAAGGAATACAAAAATAACAGAGCCAACAGAATACAGATGGAGAAATCTCTTTAAATGTAGAGGCCAAATATTTAAGTTTTCTATCATACATATTGTCAAAACTCCCAGAATGCAACTCGTCCTTGCCTCATATACATTAAAATCATGAAATGCTTTGTAAAAGGAAAAACAGAGGTACAGTTTAGAAATCTCTGGGAGTCTCTGGGTGATAGTTTTCCATTCAAGTCCATAGCTTAGTTTTGTTTTTGTTTTTTCTGAGTGACTATCCTTTCAGAAATCACAAAAGACATGTCATTATTGTTTATAGAAAACTACAAAAGGCTGTGATAGAATATATTTTCACAGAAAGGTGAAGAAAAATATTTTTTCAGGTGAAAAAGAACTAGCTTAACTTCAAATATAATTAACATAATTTCAAAATAATGACAACCAGTGTTTAAATATTTTCCGAAGGCCTTGTTTAATGTTATGGTATGCTAAGAATGGGGTCTGACATCATCCTTTCAATTGTAGTAACATAATCAAAACACAAGAAGATAATGTCAGTATTCTTGTTAGATCTCCCATGATTATAAAAAATACTAGTAGGACCATCAGTATAAAGTACTTAAGAAAACTGGCCACAGTAAAAAGAAAAAGATGTTTCCTAATTTCAGAGTTAAGTAGTAGTTTAGACAGTGTTATTTTTATAATAGCCTTTTAATATTTCATACATTAAAAGATTGTTAACCTTTGATAGGATACAAGTAAGTGATGGCCTAATTATGTCTGTTAGATAGACCATTATTAGAATTCAAGAAAGATTATTTAATAGATGACTATACATATGAAGTCAACTATATTACATTAGCTTTTTTAAAATGCAAAGTCATTTGTATTTCAAATACATTTATGGATAGCAGTAAAGAAATACCAGTATATGACAAATCATTTTACCAGAAATACAGGTAAAAATACAAGATACTTATGATAAAATGAAGAAGTATGAATAGAGATGTGAAATTGTTTAACATTATAAAATATTTAAGTAGTTACAGTAAGACCTTTAGTACACCTAACATCACCGTGAGTTTTAAAGGATCTCCTACATTCTATCTTGTATTAAAATTATTGATCATTGTTTTAGTATTAGGGGAGGGGGCTACAGAATTCTGGACACAGAGTAAGGAAGATGTGCTTGGTTCTTGCCTTTGGGGAACTCCATATAAGAAACTGCGCCTGACAATAAAAACCTTTAGAAGTGCTTTCACTTTCACAAAGAAATACACGAAAGGAAAATTTAGAGAGACTGTAAGCAGCATATTTTAAAAGCGTATGCTGTAAATACAAAATGCCTGTTTTCAAAGAAAAGGAGTTTTTATTACTACTAAAATATACATTTTTTCAGAGATGTGTGTATCAGATGGTTACAAGCTATAAATATCAAGGTTTTGAAATTTTAATAAAGTATCAAAAATGGCATGAATAAGGGGCTTCACTGGTGGTGCAGTGGTTGCAAGTCCATCTGCTGATGCAGGGGACGCGGGTTCCTGCCCCGGTCCAGGAAGATCCCACATGCCGCGGAGCGGCTGGTCACATAGGCCATGCCGGTGAGACTGTGTGTCCGGAGCCCATGCTCCGCAACAGGAGAGGCCACAACAGTGAGTGGCCCGCGTACTGCAAAAAAAAAAAGGCATGAATAAGAGACAATACAAAGTTTTCAATCTTCTTCTAAAGAACAAGGCCATACTTAAATTTGTTACTTAGAAATCTCTTCAGCAAAATATCCAGGTTCACCACTCACAAATTCTATCTTCCACAAAACACTAAAATGCTATTTAGCTAATTTCTTTACCATTTTATAACACGGATCACCTTTCTTCCAGTTTCCAGCATCTAACATCTCACCAGAACAACTTTAATATCCGTATTTCTACCCACAGTGCCTTCAAGGCAATCTAGGCTTTTTCAAACACAGACCTTAAACCCTTTTCAGCTTCTAATCAGTACCCAGTTCAAAAGAAGCTTCTGGGCTTCCCTGGTGGCACAGTGGTTGAGAGTCCGCCTGCCGATGCTGGGAACGCGGGTTTGTGCCCCCGTCTGGAAGGATCCCACGTGCCGCGGAGCAGCTGGGCCCGTGGGCCATGGCCGCTGGACCTGCGAGTCCGGAGCCAGTGCTTCGCAGCAGGAGAGGCCACAATAGTGGGAGGCCCGCATACTGCACAAAAAAAAAAAAAAAAAAGCTTCCACATTTTTAGGGATTTGTTACTGCAGCATCCCACTTCTCAGTACCCATAATCTGTATTAGTCAGTGTTCTCCAGTGTTGACCTATAACAAACTCCCAGTTATTTCTTCAGGAAAAAAGGGGACGGGTTTTGAGATCAGCAGAGAATTGCTATTCACAGTCTGCAACCATCGGTGAGCCACACACAAGTTCCAGCACAATAAGCAAAGGAGAACACTTCTATAGAGGGTTAAAGGAAGTTATGAGGGCTGTGGTAAACAGAGAGCCCATGGGCTTTCATTGGCTGAGTTCTTGCCAGGGAAGAAGACGACTCTTTCTTCTTCCGGCTGGGGTCTACTATTTTTGCAGAGCATGACAGCTTCCCATTCCAGTCTCTAAACTTCATTATATTGAGGTTTCTGTTTATTAAAATTTTTCATTTTCCCCTTTTGATCAAGATTTTTTTCTGAAAGCATCACTGATCAAAAGTCAGCTTTTCTAGTTTCAGCAGTTTTGTCCCTCAGGGTCAGGAAGGACCTTTCCTGGGTGTATTTTCTCACATCAGTCGGAATGTGTACAGATTGGAAACGTACTGAGATCATATTCAAGCAATAGGCAGGGGTGAGAAGCAGAACTCTCAGGGATCTTTTATCTAAAGTTCATATGTTACATAGAGCATAGACACTGCAGACCATCTAAAGCATTATGTCATCATCAGAGGTTTGGTGACAAATTTTCATCAGTCCTGGTCTGGATGGCTTCGGAAAGCTGTCTCATCAGATGTTTTCTACTTCTATCCCAAGAAATCTTTAGTTTAAGGTCACCAGATAATGCACAGGTCCAGTCAGCATTCAGTGCTTTTTATTTTTAGGTGTGCCACGTGAATCCAGGAGTCTTTTCCGGGAGATTGATGCCACACAGTTGTTTAGCTGTACCTGATAAAGGTCTCTCCACTGAGTTGAAAATAATCTTTCTGAAGGTATCTTTTCCAAGACACAAAATCTCTAAGTTGCAAGGTGTGATGCTTAAGGTCTTCATCTTCAGAGAGTGCACTGTGAAAATATTGCTCTATGAAAACATGGTTATTTGTAATAGAAACGATTGGCCTTACAGGATATTGAGTAAGTCTGGTAAGAGGTTTTGAGGGGATCTATGAGAATCTTTTTCTTTTTTTTGTGGTATGCAGGCCTCTCACTGTTGTGGCCTCTCCCGTTGCGGAGCATGGGCTCTGGATGCGCAGGCTCAGTGGCCACGGCTCATGGGCCCAGCCGCTCCACAGCATGTGGGATCCTCCCGGACCAGGCCACGAACCCATGTCCCCTACATCGGCGGGCGGACTCTCAACCACTGTGCCACCAGGGAAGCCCTATGAGAATCTTGATGGGAGGGGTGGCTGTGAATTTTGCCAATACCAGCTGGAGATTTTGCCCATACAAAGGTGGTAGCTGATTCAACAGGGACAAATGATCAGCTTTTCCAGAATGTGCTCCCGTACTGACAGAGATGCAACAAATAAAAGATGTCAAAGGGTCATTTAATTCACCTGGTTGATGACTTTGATGACTACTGTCAATTCTATAATTAGTTTCCATTTTGGGGAGGAACAATTCCAGCATGATGCTTCTGTAAGAAGTCTCTGCCTAATACATGAAAAGCAGTGGAGGGACCAGTGAGAAAAGGGTGTGTGTCTCTCAAAGCGCCTTGGAAGTTTGGTTAACAGAATTAGTATAGAGGATTTGAGGGTATAGGGGAGGCATAGGTACACGAAAAGGAGGAAGATGGCACGGAGGCAGAGCCTGAGGGAGGCAGAGCCTGAGACAAAGAAACCAAGGAAGAGGAGCCTGAGGCTTTGGAAATCATTTTATTTTTATCATTTTCTTGCCTCAGTTAATCTTAAAAATCTCATTTTGCAAAGAGGAAATTTTAGACTTCTGATAACTTCTGGAAGCTTCCGAATACAAACTGAAAGAGGCATTCCATTCAGTTTTGGAAATTTTAGAGCCACTGTAGTCCAATTCAGTTTTAAGAAAAGTAAGTTTGGGTTTGTTCAAAATTACCAGAAAATTAGTTTGGGGTCTGCAACTGTGATCGAGCCATTTGTACATCCCACGTAGCACAGGAAGGAGAATACTTTTATAGAGGAGAAAGAAGTAATGGACTGCTGTAGTAAACAGAGAGTTCAGGGGTTTTCATTGGCTGAGGCCTTGCCAGGAAAGAAGACAAGTCTTTCTTCTTCCTGTTGGGCTTGCTACCCTCACAGAGTGTGCAAGTTCCCTGCTGACCTCCCAACTCCATTTAACTGAGGCTTCTGCTTATTAATTTTTTTAAATATTAAAAAAAAGAAGCAAAGATAAACAGTGAAAGAATGAGAGACATACAGAGACAGAGACAGGAACAGAGAGACAGAGACAGAGAGAGAGAAAGACAGATTTATTTTAAGGAAATGCCTCAGGAGATTATGGAGCTGCAGAAGTCCAAAATCTGCAGTGTAGGCCAGCATGCTGAAGACCAAGGAAAATGTTGATGCTATGGTCTGAAGGCAGCCTTTTCCTCCTCAAGCCTTTAACTGATCGATAGAAGCCCATCAACATTATGGAGGGTAATCTGTTTTCCTAAAAATGTTAACGTCATTTGAAAAAAACACCTTTACAGAAACACGTCAAATAATGCTGGACCAAATATCTGGGTAACCTGTCCTAGCCAACCTAACCCATAAAATTAACTATCACCCTAAGCATGACTTATAAAAATTTATCATTTACCTTGGACAATGAGCAAGTTGCATGTTGTGCTGTAATTTGCTGCATCTATAAAATAATATCAAGTATAAATTTTAACCTGCATATTTAATCCATACATATTCTGCAAATAAAATTAGTTTAAAATTATGACGGTCAATGAGGTGATTTTCAAGCAGTATTTTTCACACTTGTTGAATAAGGTTATTTAATTTCTAAAAATCACCACCAGCTTAATTATACTTTATAGTTATAAGTCACAAGGGATGACAAACTAGCACTACTAAATAGGTAAAAATCAATATATGAAGCCTAGAAAAAATAATCAGCAGCAATAAGCACCCCTCATACATGGTTTGGGGCTTTTATATATCATTTCCCACAAAAAGCAAACAGCTTTCCTTAAAGAAAAGACAATTCCCTGGCTAGGACATCTTATACCATAAATTAAGAAAATAAAGTATTAAAAATTAGTAGTGTTTCTAAACATGTCACAACCCAATAAAAAGAGGCTTCCATTTGCTAAAGATAAGAATATTTGTATCAAAACTATATTAACTGCAAAAGAGTCAAATATATCAATGGTGTCCACATTTATGAATTTATAGTGACATTTCAAAAAAATGATCCCTTTTGATAAAGTAGGCAAGAATATACAATGGAGAAAAGACAGTCTCTTCAATAAGTGGTGCTAGGAAAACTGGACAGCTACATGTAAAACAATGAAATTAGAACATTCCCTAACACCATACACAAAAATAAACTCGAAATGGATTACAGACCTAAATGTAAGACCAGACACTATCAAACTCTTAGAGGAAAACATAGGCAGAACACTCTGACATAAATCACAGCAAGATCTTTTTGACCCACCTTCTAGAGAAATGGAAATAAAAAGAAGAATAAACAAATGGGACCTAATGAAACAAAAGCTTTCTAACAGCAAAGGAAACCATAAACAAGACGAAAAGACAACCCTCAGAATGGGAGAAAATATTTGCAAATGAAGCAACTGACAAAGGATTAATCTCCCAGATTCACAAGCAGCTCACGCAGCTCAATATCAAAAAAACAAACAACCCAATCCAAAAATGGGCAGAACACCTAATTAGACATTTCTCCAAAGAAGATATACAGATTGCCAACAAACGTATGCAAGAATGCTCAACATCATTAATCATCAGAGAAATGCAAATCAAAACTACAATGAGATATCATCTCACACCAGTCCGAATGGCCATCATCAAAAATCTACAAACAATAAATGCTGGATAGGGTGTGGAAAAAAGGGAACCCTCTTGCATTGTCTCTTATAGGAAAAAATAGGAAGAACACCATTTGACATAAATCAAAAGAAGGATCTTTTTGACCCACCTTCTAGAGAAATGGAAATAAAAAGAAGAATAAACAAATGGGACCTAATGAAACAAAAGCTTTCTAACAGCAAAGGAAACCATAAACAAGACGAAAAGACAACCCTCAGAATGGGAGAAAATATTTGCAAATGAAGCAACTGACAAAGGATTAATCTCCCAGATTCACAAGCAGCTCACGCAGCTCAATATCAAAAAAACAAACAACCCAATCCAAAAATGGGCAGAACACCTAATTAGACATTTCTCCAAAGAAGATATACAGATTGCCAACAAACGTATGCAAGAATGCTCAACATCATTAATCATCAGAGAAATGCAAATCAAAACTACAATGAGATATCATCTCACACCAGTCCGAATGGCCATCATCAAAAATCTACAAACAATAAATGCTGGATAGGGTGTGGAAAAAAGGGAACCCTCTTGCATTGTTGGTGGGAATGTAAACTGATACAGCCACTATGGAGAACAGTATGGAGGTTCCTTTTCAAAAAGCTAAAAACAGAACTACCATACAACCCAGCAATCCCACTACTGGGCATATACCCTGAGAAAACCATAATTCAAAAAGAGCCATGTACCACAATATTCACTGCAGTTCTATTTACAACAGGACATGGAAACAACCTATGTGTCCATCAACAGATGAATGGATAAAGATGTGGCACATATATACAATGGAATATTACTCAGCCATAAAAAGAAACAAAGTTGAGTTATTTGTAGTGAGGTGGATGGACCTAGAGACTGTCATACAGAGTGAAGTAAGTCAGAAAGAGAAAAACAAATACTGTATGCTAACACTTATATGTGGAATCTAAAAAAAAACAAAAATGTTCATGAAGAACCTAGGGGCAGGATGGGAATAAAGACTCAGACCTACTAGAGAATGGACTTGAGGACACGGGGAGGGGAAAGGGTAAGCTGGGACAAAGTGAGAGAGTGGCATGGACATATATACACTACCAAATGTAAAACTAATAGCTAGTGGGAAGCAGCCGCATAGCAATGGGAGATCAGCTTGGTGCTCTGTGACCACCTAGAGGGGTGGCATAGGGAGGGTGGGAGGGAGATGCAAGAGGGAAGAGATATGGGAACATATGTATAACTGATTCACTTTGTTATAAAGCAGAAACTAACACACCATGGTAAAGCAATTATACTCCAATAAAGATGTTAAAAAACAAAGAAAGATTGCATTTGGAAAATGCTATAGAACGTGTTATTTGAAAAATGCATGATTATAAGCCATTCCTACAATGAAAGAGGAAATTCTGTCTTTACAGAGGTATTCCAACTAATACATTAAGAAGGACTGAAGTAGATATTTCACCTTAATCTAACCAATGATCATCAATGGCTGCTTAAAAAAAGAGGGACAATTAAATATTTGCTTCATGATGACTATACACAATACCACCTATGTAGTAATTTGTCTTTCATCACCTCACCCTAAAATCAAACCTCAATATGATCAACCCTGTAGATTTAACTATTTACCAATAAATACAAGGGTTCAAAGAGGCCAAAACCATGGGGGTATGATGATTCATAGGGATTAATTCACGAAATCCAGATGGTAGGAAGTTTTACAAGACAAATGATCTGCTTTATTTATCAATTTTTTTCTTACCTTCGTATTTGAAAGAATTCTTGCAGAGACGCAAATATTACCAATACTGGTTGCTGCCTTCTTCACTCTTCTGTGGACACACATCATAACATATATTTTCAAAACCACCACCATTGGGCTTCCCTGGTGGCTCAGTGGTTGAAAGTCCACCTGCCGATGCAGGGGACACAGGTACGTGCCCCGGTCCGAGAAGATCCCACATGCCACAGAGCGGCTGGGCCTGTGAGCCGTGACAGCTGAGCCTGCGCGTCCGGAGCCTGTGCTCCGCAACGGGAGAGGTCACAACAGTGAGAGGCCCGCGTACCGTAAAAAAAAAAAAAAAACAACCAGCATAACTAAATAAGCAAAAGCAGACCACTTATATTTAAGAGAACAGCAATAGTTCTCAAACTGTCAAGGGAAACATGCTGGTAAAGATGCATATTCCAGAGCCCTAACTTCTACGGACAAGAATCAAGTTTAACAAGCACAGATAATACAGACAAATGGCCCAAACACCAAAGACACTGAAAAATATTAGTACATATTTTAAGACCCTCTTTGACCACATTTATAAGACCTTCTCTTGGAGTACAAAGAGGTATAATTGCTGGATTTGGCACATTTGTACTATACTAATAACAACACTAATATTCATTCTCTTTTGTAGAATATGATGGTTCCTAATTCTTTACTTGTTGACCAGTTCTTTTAGTTCTTTTTTGGAGCGATGAGGGTTCACATTTTTACAAGGGGACGCAGAAGGGGGACTCTCCTCTGTCAATAAAGATTCTCACAGTTTCTTCAACAATGCTAAGCTTGAGCCCTGGAGGTCGAGTAGCTGGGCACACTAGGCATGTTCTAATCATCTTACAGGGGCAGTGGGCAGTTGTAGGGTGTGGCCAGGTTGGACAGGACGGTATATTTGGTGTAGAAGATTAAGGGGTTGAGCAGAGTTATAGTCATGGCTATACTGGTCTCATTGGTGGCCTCTTTGGCCAATAGCCAATTTTTTTTTTTTTTTTGGCTGCGCTGCACGGCTTGTGGGATCTTAGTTCCCTGACCAGGGACCAAACCCATGTCCCCTGTAGTGGAAGCATGGAGTCCTAACCACCAGGGAAGTCCCAAATTCTTTTTCTTAATTTGATTTTTTAAATTGAAGTACAGTTTATTTACAATGTTTCAGGTGTCCAGCAAAGTGATCCAGTTATACATAAATATACATATGTATATACTTAGATACATACATATACATATGTACACATACACATTATACATTCTTTTTCAGATTCTCTTCCATTACAGGTTATTACAAAGTAGAGTTCCCTGTGCTATACAGTAAGTCCTTGTTGTTTATCTGTTTTATATTTAGTAGTGTGTATGTATCAATCCCAAATTCCTAATTTATACCCCCCCCCCCACTCCTCAGCCAATCCTTTTGTGAAAGCCTGGAATCCTAAACACTATTGGCCGATTCTTGATGTGCTCATATTTTTAAAAATTTTTAAATGTCAATCTGATAAGCATGAAATACTAACGTTGTTTTAATCTGGTAATCTTTTTATTTCATTAGCTACTTAGTTTCACTCTTCTGGACATTACTTTAGCATAAACTTTATACTTTTTTCTCTCATGTTGCTCTTTTCTTTATTATTTGTAGTAATATTTTATACATTATGAATGTTAAACCCTTGTTGCTATGTATGTTACAAATATCTTCTTCCTTTTATGGAAACCAAGTCCCTCCGTTTTTTTCAGGACTTTCCAGTTTTAACACTAAAAGTTCTGTTCCCTGTCAATTCCCGTAATCCCAAAGCAAACCATGACAGTAGATCCCACAGCCACTTGTCTTCTACTTGGTCTAACAGAGTTTTTCAAATTAAAATCAGAATCACCTGTCCATATTCAATTTCCAGATAGTCTAATTTCATCTGGGTGGAACTTCAGACTATGTTCATTTTTCAAAAGCTCCTCAGATTGTATTAATGAGTAGCAAAGTAAAGAACCACAGATCTAGGGTGTTGCATTCTTTATGTGTACCAGAATGCATCAAAGCACATTGCAAGTAGCAGATGATTTTACAAAGTTCTTGCTTTATTTCATACTTTTGAAGGTATCTAACAGGTTAAAATATATACAGGAATACATATCTCATTATTTTGCTCTTTGCACACATTGAGATTTCTATGAATTGAAGGTGTGTGGCACCTCTGTACTGGCAAAGTCTATATTGGTGCCAATTTTGCAACAGCATTTACTTACTTCATGTCTCTGTCACATTTTGGTAATTCTTGAATATTTCAAACTTTGTGATCACTGATCTTCGATATTATCCACTGCAAAAAAAGATTATAATTCACTGAAGGCTCAGGCGATGGCTAGCATTTTTTTGCTATAAATTATTTTTAAATTAAGGTATGTATATTGGGGTTCTTTAGATATAATGTTATTGCACACTTGACAACAGTATAGTGTAAACATAACTTATTTATATGCACTGGGACACTAAAAAAATTTGTGATTTGCTTTATTGCAGTTGCCAGGAATTAAACCCATGGTATCTCTCAGATATGCCTATATAAAATTTCTCTTACTATACATAGAGGTCAAACTTTTGAAAGTCAACTGGCTTATGGTAGATTGTGCAATCTTTAACTATCAAATCACTTTCAACTTACACTGTTTCCTTTTTTTTAAGTCATGTTTAAGAAATCCAAAGTTTTCCCAGGACCCTAAATAGTAACTCCTTTATCTTCTAGTAAATTTTATTGTCACTTAATTCTTTAATCCATTTGTGTATATGAAGACTTTATTTTCATTTCTTTCTATATGGAAAGCCACTTGCTTCAGCATCATTTGTTGAATACTATACCCTTTCACTATGTGTGGTGCCAACTCTATCACAGTAATATGTATTTATAGTTGCATGAAAATGTCGCTATGCTTCTCCTCTGGTATACTGATATATTCATTTGTCCCTACATAAAAGCCATACTTTAAAATGTGCTCCGCAACGGGAGAGGCCACAACAGTGAGAGGCCTGCGTACCACAAAAAAAAATAAAAATAAACAAAATACATAAAAATTACTGTAGCTTTCTTATAAGTTTTTATTTTGTTAGGTTAATCGCTTCCCAATCTCTCCACCCCCCAGTTTTAATCTCTGCTTTCAAAATCGTTCTCCTTAGTCCTAGAAATGGAAACATAAATCTAAAATTTTAAATTTCAAACATCACAAGATATGCTAATGGAATTTAAACTGCAGTAATACAATTATAGACTTAATTGAGCCTTTCCACAAGTGAACTTGATCTATCATTCCAAAATGCCTTTCTTACATATATTTTAAAGATACTTTCTAATTTCTTTTCATAAAAATCACCAAGATCTTTATTTAGGCTTACTGCTCAGTTATCTTATTATGTTACTGTTAGGAATGAGGTTGGTTTCTAAAATGTATTTTAAAAGAAGTATTACTTTATATGAAAGAAATGAAATTAGAATTGTATAGAATGAGCAAACTCCTAACGTTTTACCATTGTGAACGTTTCACAATGTATCTGGTAGCTAACGTTTCATGTTTTTGGCAGCTAAACATCACGACAAAGAAATTTCTCTGTATTCCTATCTTGCTAAGAATTTTTTATTAGGAATGAATGTTGAATTATCATACTTTCTCTCCTTTACTCTGTTCATATAGATCTGCTATAAGTTTTTACTAAAGTTAAGCTATTCCTTTCGCTATGGTGAATTCTACTCAGTCATAACTCTTTGATTGCTCCAATGAAGTCACCTACTATTTTCACGTTTGTGTTTTTAAGTAATGGTTAGTTAATTTTCTTTTCATGTATAAGATCTCATTTTGATAACAAGGTTATCTCAAAGGTTAACTTCTTACATGAGTTGGGTATAATTCCCTTTTAAATTACTATCTGAATATTTAGGACAAGATACTGTTTTCTTATAAGCTGGGCAAAGTTCTGCTATAAAGCCTACTTTGTGTGCATGTATTTGTGGTAGAGGATTCATCAATTTTTATTTCATTTTCATTTCTTGATTCCATTATGAACTCCATATACTTTATTTTTTTTAATAAATTTATTTTTGGCTACATTAGGTCTTCATTGCTGCATGCAGGCTTTCTTTAGTTGTGGGGAGCAGGGGCTACTCTCTGTTGCAGTGCGCGGGCTTCTCATTGCGGTGGCTTCTCTTATTGTGGAGCACAGAGGCATGGGTTCAGTAGTTGTGGCTCATGGGCTCAGTAGTTGTGGCACACGGGCCCAGTTGCTCTGTGGCACGTGGGATATTCCTGGACCAGGGCTCAAACCCATGTCCTCTGCATTGGCAGGTGGATTCATAACCACTGTGCCACCAGGGAAGCCCTATACATTTTATTTTTAAATGGCCTATTTGTGAATTTTAAAATGTATATTTATAAAGTGATTCAAAATATACATAAGTTTTTCAATCTTTATCAAATATATCATGTTCTCTTTTATGACTATTATTCTTTATGAATTCTATATTTACCAGTCAGTGATGCAAGCAGTCAATTTTTTACATTCTTTTAAAATATTAATGTTTAGTATCCTTGATTATTTTTCTTGGCTGTCTTTTATAAATTTGTTTTATATTTTCTTTTCACTCTTTTCTATGCATTTATCTTTTGTCGTTTATAGAAGACTGCTAATTGTCCAACATCTTTTCTCTCCACAATTTCATCTATAATTTTAACAGAATTGTAGTTGGACACATGGCATTGCAAGTAAAAGTCACATTTCCCAGTCCCCTAAGATACTATCTGTTTCATCATCATAAAACAAAGTTCTAATAGAATGCAGGACGAGCTATTATGTGTCTTTTCAGGGTCTTGCCTTTCAAATAATTGCATGCACAGACCCTTGGGCTCTTTCACACTTTTCGATGGCTGATGTGTGATAGCTTTTTTTACAGCTCTCCTGGAGATGTAAATTAAAAAGCTGATATTAAGTTTAGCATGGCTGCTTATCAACCTTTAACTATTCCCCAATCATGAATCGATTTATGAGGGAAAAATAGAGTTCTTCATTTCTACATATCTAAACTGTGTATTTATTAACATATTTGGCAGTGTTTCTAATAGAGGTACATCACTTGCATACTAAATTATTAGTTCTTTATCCAAGCACTTCAGCTTTAAAACAGAAACTTTGATAAATCTCAGCTTTAAAACAGAAATTTTGATAAATCCCACTTTTTTTTTTTAACTGTTGGTTCTAACTAGTTCATTATTTTCATTTTTGTTTCTTCTCTAACTAGTTAAGTATTTTGGTGTATTCTTAAATTTTGATACCAGGGTCAGGACATTGCTATGTTTTTACCAATTATTCATACCAAATGATACCACTTGAAGCCAGAGAATGTACTCTTTATCAGTGCTGCTCAAGTTTTCTGCAGTAAAGAATTACCTTTAATTTTTAAATTACCTTCCTACTGTAGGCTGATGCTTTTGTAAAATATCATAAAAATAAATTAAAAGTGAAGGGAATTAGATTCAGACAGGAAAAATACTTCGTCAATGGCTATAAAAGTTTCTAAGCTCTTAGTCTCAATTTTTGTACTATCTTGTCATAGATGGGTCAGAAAAACTGTTCATAGATTACATCCCTCCAAAAATCATAGTTCCAGTAGCATCGGTCTATATAATATATAAACCATATAATACAGACTTACGTTGTATGATTAAAAGTTAACAGTTCTTGCCATAAGAGCTCTTGAAAAGGTATGACATCTTTTGAAAAAACAATGACTCTTGTCTAATTTATTTCTTTTAATTTTCGTAAAAGAATTTGTATTTATAAAAGTACACTTTCAGGGCTTCCCTGGTGGCGCAGTGGTTGAGAGTCTGCCTGCTGATGCAGGGGACACGGGTTCGTGCCCCGGTCTGGGAAGATCCCACATGCCGCGGAGCAGCTGGGCCCGTGAGCCGATGGCCGCTGAGCCTGCGTGTCCGGAGCCTGTGCTCCGCGGCGGGAGGGGCCGCAACAGAGAGAGGCCCGTGTACCGCAAAAAAAAAAAAAAAAAAAGAACACTTTCAGAAAGAAACAGAAAAGGGACA
>NW_020174374.1:268979-297939 GCF_003031525.2 Neophocaena asiaeorientalis asiaeorientalis | reverse complement strand
CCCCAAAAAAAAAAAAAAAAAAAGTACACTTTCAGAAGGCAACAGAATAGGGATAATCTTTATATAAGCATACTTTAGTATAAACTGTGGTACACCCAGACAATGGAGTATTATTCAGTGCTACAGTGAAATGAACTACCATGCCATGAAAAGACATGGAGGAAAGTTAAATAGAAGCACTAAGTAAAAGAAGTCAATCTGAAAAGGATACATTCTGTGTGATTCCAACTCTAAGACACACTGGAAAAGGCAAAAGTATGGAGCCAAAGAGAAGATCACTGGTTGCTAGGGATCAGGGGAAATTTACAGCAGTAAAAGCCTAAATTTTAAAAAAAAGTCTCAAATCAATAATCTAACTTTACACCTTAGGGAATAAAAAAGGCAGAGGTTCCAAAAGCTGGTAGCACAAAGAAAATAACAGTAGAGAAGAAACAACAGAGAAAAGCAATGAAATCAAAAGTTGGTTCTTGGAAAGATCAATAAAATTGACAAAACTTTAGGCAGACTGACAAAAAACAGAGCTCACGACTACAACAGAAATGAAAATGGGAACATTACACAAACCCTCCTTAAACTTTTACCAAAAAATGAGAAGGAAACAGTTCAAAATTCATAGCACAATACCAGCATTACCGTAACAAGAAAGCCAAAGATATCACAAGAAAATGACAAATCAATACCTCAAAATATGAATCAAAATATGACATTTAATCAATACAACATACCACATTGTTCTGGGGTAAACTGTGTCCCCATCCCCCAAACACAGAATAGTACTGAATTTGGAGATAGGCCTTTAAGGAGGCAATTAAAGCAAATCGAGGTCATTGGGTGGGCCCTAAACCAGTGTAGTGTTCTTATAAGAGGAAATTTACAAAAATAAAGATATCGGGGAGGCACACACACAGAGGAAAGATCTGAGGAGAAAGCATCATGTGGCCCTCTGCAAGCCAAGCAGAGGCCTTAGAAGAAACCAAATCTGCCAACACATGATTTCAGACTTCTGGCCTCCATACCTATGAGGGAATAAATTTCTGTTAAGATACCTCATCTGTGGTACTTTATATGATAGCTGCAGCAAATGAATAGTGATACCTCAGTATCAAAGGGGGACTGGTTCTAGGAGCCCCTGTATATCCCCAAATCTTGGGTGCTTAAGTCCCTTACAGAAATGATGTAGTAAAATCAGCCCTCTGCATCCATGGGTTTCAAAACCTGTGAATATGGAGGGCTGACTATATATTTATTGATAAAAAATCTGCATATAAGTGAATCTGCACAGTCCAAACCCATGTTGTTCAAGGGTCAACTATATAATCTTAATTCAATCAATATAATATATAATATCAACAGAATAAACAGCAAAAGTCACATGATGAACGGAACAGATGCAGAAAAAAACATAAAATGCAAACCCTTTCACAATAGAAACACTCAGCAAAGAATAAAAAGGAACTTCCTAGGGCTTCCCTGGTGGCGCAGTGTTTGAGAGTCCGCCTGCCGATGCAGGGGACACGGGTTCGTGCCCCGGTCTGGGAAGATCCCACATGCCGTGGAGTGGCTGGGCCCGTGAGTCATGGCCGCTGAGCCTGCGCGTCCGGAGCCTGTGCTCCGCAACAGGAGAGGCCGCAACAGTGAGAGGCCCGCGTACCGCCAAAAGAAAGGAACTTCCTAAACTTGATAAAGAACACCTACCAAAAGACAACAAAATCATTATACTTAATGGCAAAATACTGGATAATGTTCTCTTAAGATTAAGTGTAAGAAAATAACATTTACTCTCACCACTATTCAAAATTGTACTGGAATTTCTAGGTGGCTAGGCAAGAGAAAGTTCTAGAAATTAGACAAGAAACAAGGCATCCATACTGGAAAGGAAGAAGTAAAACTTTATTAGAAGATGACATGATCTTTTAGTTAGAAAATCTTAAGGAATCCACTAAAAAATCTATTAGAATTCATATATGAGTTCACCAAGGTTGCAGAATACAAGATCAATATACAAAACTCTATTTTATTTCTATTGAACAAAAAATCCAGGACTATACAATGGAGAAAGAATGGACTTGTATACAAGTATCGAATCACTATGTTGTCTAACAGGAACTAACACAATATTGTAGGTCAATTATATTTCAAAAATAAACCAACAACAAAAAAAAACAAAGTCACAGAAAAAGACAGCAGATTTTTGGTTACCAGAGATGGGGTGGGAGGAGCAAGAACTCATTGAAGGTGGTCAAAAGGTACAAACATTTTTAAGATAAATAAGTACTAGGGATGAAATGCACAAAATGATAAAAATAATTAAAATTGCTGTATGTTATACAAGAAAGTTGTTGAGTTTTCATCACAAGGAAAAACGTTTTTTCTATTTCTTTAATTTTGTATCTGTAAGAGATGATGAATATTCACTGAACTTCTTGTGGTAAACATTACATGGTATATGTAAGTCAAATCATTAAGCTGTACATGTTAAACTTACACAGTGCTGTATACAAATTATATCTCAATAACATGAAGAAAAAAGGAAAAAATATGCTTCTAAGGACACTATCAAGACAATGAAATCAACCCATAAGAGAAAATATTGCAAATGACACCTGATAAAGCACTTGTATCCAGATTACATAAATAACTCTTACAGCTCAGCAAGACGAATTAATCAATTAAAAAAAAGAGCAAATAATCTTTAGTCGTATGATTCAAGTCAGGACCACAATAAGCTATCACTTCTCACTTACTAGGATCAGTAGAGTAAAACAGTGAAGTACGAAAAAGTGTGATGAGGATATGGAAATCAGAATTCTCATATATCACTGGTGGAAATGTAAAATGGCACAGGTACTTTGGATAAAAATCTCAGTTCCTCAAATGATTAAACATAATTATATGATCAAGCAATTCCACTTCTTGGTGTATACCCAACAGAAATTAAAACATATATCCACTCAAAGACATGTACATGAATGCTTATAGCATCATTATTTATAACTCAAAAAATGGAAACCAAGTGTCTATCAACTGGCAAATGGATAACACAGCGGGGTACAGTCATACAATGGAATGTTTGCCCATAAAAAAATGAAATCGTATAGATGAAGGTCCATGCTATAACAGCAACAAAGGATGGAAACATGCTATGTGAAGATGCACAAAAGACCAGATTATGATTCCATTCACATGAAATGTCCAAAGCAGGGAAATCTATAGACAGAAAGTAAATTAATGGTGTTTAGGGCTTGTCAAGGGTGCATGATATACAGAGAGAGGAACGGTGGGTAATACCTAAAGAATACAGTATATTTGAGGTACAGAAATGCTCTAAAATTGATTGTGGTGACTGTTCACATAGGTGTGAATACACTAAAACACCATTGTTTTGTATAATTTAAATGGGTGAACTATATGGTATGTTAATTGTATTTCAATAAAGTTATCTTTAAAAACCTTCATAGGTATTAAAGGAGAGAGACAAATATACAAATAGAACTGGAGACTTCAATATTCCTCTCAAAAACTAATAAACAAGTAGGTAAAATATCTGTAAGGATACAGACCTATGAAGCACTGTCATTTTGACCTAATTGACAGTTAAAGAAGTATTAAGGTTTTTAGTAGAAGTGATACCATCTTAGGCCCATACCATTACCCCTGTCTTTCGCTCAACCTACCTAGTATGGTTCAGTAAATCACTTCTGTTGTCAGGGCTTTAGTTAACTAATATTGTTTACAATGGCTTGGATACAATGATGAAGACCTTTGCTGACATATTCCCAGCACACACCAGACTAGTTACCCAACTGTAAACCTTGACTTAGGGATGCACATCCTGTTTCTAAGCATGTACCCCGATACCATAGATTAACTATAAAACTGTCCTAATGGCCCCTCGATAGTGTAGAGTGCAGCTGCAAATATTTATGCACCACTGTCTGATTCAGGTCCCACCTGCTAGGCTACCCTGTAATAAACTGAACCATTAATTATATGAAGCTGTCTGTCTCATTTTTAGTTCTCAGGATGCCTTCTCAGTTCAGTGAGCACTTTTTGTTCCCTCCACCCTCCATCAAAAGCATTCCTGTCTAACAGCACTAAACATGTACTTTTCAAGCGCATATAAAATATTCAAAATATACCATATTCTAGGCCACAAAACAAACCTTAACAAAGTTTAAAAATAAAAACAATGTGTACTTTCTTGAGCTACAAAGAAATTAAATTAGATACCGGTAACAGAAAGATACCTGGAAAAATCCCAAATATTTGAGAACTAATCAAATACTTCTAAATACTCATGGATCAAAGAGAAAGTTACAAAGGAAAAATTTTATATAAATTAAATATGAAAACAGAACTTTTCACATTTGTGGGATGTAACTTAAGTAGTACATAGAGGGAAATGTATAATACTAAACGGTGTGTTAGGGAGAAAACTAAGCTTCCAATTGAGGAAAAAAGAAGAGTAAATCAGATTTAGAAAAAGGAAATGGATAAAATATTTTTTAAGTGCAGAGATGAACACTGAAAAAGGAAAACAATAAAGAAAAAAGCCAAAGCTGGTTCTTTGATAAGATGAATAAATTCATAAACCTTTAGCCTAGTTGAGTAGGAAAAAAAAAAGGCTCAAATTACCAATATCAGGGATGAAACTAGTTATAACACTACAGACTCAAATGTAGCCAGAAGATAATGGAATCTCATGAGTAACTTCTACCAAAAAATCCAGAACTTACATGAAATGAACAAATTTTTGAGACAGAAACTGCCGTAACTCACTCATGAATAGCTTACACTAAAGAAAGGAATTTAAATTGCAGGTAAGGGCTTCCCTGGTGGCACAGTGGTTAAGAATCTGCCTGCCAAGGCAGGGGACACGGATTCAAGCCCCGGTCTGGGAAGATCCCACATGCCGTCGAGCAACTAAGCCAACGTGCCACAACTACTGAGCCTGTGTGCCACAACTACTAAAGCCTGTGTGTCACAACTACTGAAGCCTGCATGCCTAGAGCCCGTGCTCTCCAACAAGGGTAGCCACCACAATGAAGCCCGCGCACTGCAAGGAAGAGCAGGCCCCACTCGCCACAACTAGAGAAAGCCTGCACACAGCAATGAAGACCCAACACAGCCATAAATAAATAAATTTTTAAAAAATAAATTGCAGGTAAAAGTATTTCCATAAATATGAAAAAAAAGAGCTCAGATGGATTTTATGGCTTTGACTGACTTCCTTCACTTTAGCAAAAATATCAGTTCTGCACAAATTCATCCAAAATGTTGAAGAGAGAATACTTCTTCAGTTCATTCTAAGTCAGCATGCCTAATTTTAAAAAATGAACTGAAAAAAAGAAAAATTCATCCTAATAGATGAAAATCCTCAACTAGAAAAAAGAGCAAACTTAACCTGACTTGTCTAAATAATTATTTCATTTACAAATATTACTCAACTCTTCCCTCCTCTCGATACTTCAAAATTCTACATGAAGTACATTTAGTTTTCCATTCTTCAAAGCACATTTTTCCAGGAATATTTACTTTGAAGACTGTGTTCTCCGAACAACGAAAGGACATTCAATTAATATATCTGCATAAACAGATAGCTAAAGTTCTTTAGCTAATACGATCATTTTCTGTAAAAGAACAGAAATATTAACTATAGAGTAAGCACACACATGAACAAGCATTTTTAAAACTGCCACTCTGAGTGTAGAGTGAGAGGTAGGTTGATGAGCGTATATAAACTTCTTAACTTTACTTTTTTCACTCCTAGTACTAAAATCTACAGTGTTTTAGACTTACGTTGTATCATTTAAGAGCAAAGTAATAAAGAAGCCCATCTAGGTGAAATTTTATCTTGGATGTTTAGAATCCAAATTATTACCACCATTGCTACCATCACAAGTAAAAATATCCTTCATCTGTTACTATTTTCTTTTACTTAATTTTTTGTTTTGGGGCCTTTTGCTCACTTGTTACCTGTATGAGCCCTAAAAGTTTGCTGTACTTGTATCAGAAACAGGCAAACAACAAATACAGAAGAAATCATCATCCAAAGTAACATTTTTCACCATTCACAACTTTTCAGAAATATTAAAGGAGAAATGGTAGGGAAAGCTACTATTTTTTTCTCCCCTCATTATTAGCCTTTGAAATCACTATCTCCTTCCAACTCATTTCATTTTTCAAAACTGGTCCTCCATGGCCACAAATAATTACAGAATGAGCAGTGGACCTTTTGCTTCCCATGCTTCAACTACATGAATTTTTCACACAAAAATAATTCATACAAAACTAACTTCAGACGAATTATTACATTTTGAGGAAAGATTATTTTTTAAAAAAGCTCTACATATTCTCTCAATGATCTTACTGTCGGCTAAGAACTACTTTAAATATGGAGCTTATGACCTGTCGCATGTCTTTGATTTGTTGGTAATGAATGAATAAAAAACCATAGGCTATATCCTAGTTATGCTGTAGAAACCAAACTTAAAAGTGCTTTTGTTCATTGTATACCGTGCTCACACAAATGTAAATATTCTCTGATCTTCTATGAAAATAAAATTCCCAAACACTTTACTTCTGGCTAAAATTACTGTTGAAACCAAAGGTCAAATAGTAAATGATATGCTAGGTAGATAATAAAATTATGCTGGCACAGCTATACTAATAGCCAGTAAATTATACTAGCCAAAAACAGTATTAGACACTTATTTCCTTAGGTTGAAAGATGCACTTAAGTCTACTTTATCTATACTTACTCTTAACAGTAATAGAATAAGCATTATTATAATAAGCAGGTAAAAATCGTAAGAGAACAAGTAATAAAAGGAGCAGAGGAAAAAAAAGTCTTAAAAAATGAAAAGCTCTTGAATGACAAATTTACAAAGGTTTATCTCACTGTCAAATATAAACCACGGCACCCAACAGCTGGAAAATACACCTTCCAAAAGAGGCATGTAATTTCATTGTTAAGGGTATAAACTGTGGACCCAGATTATTCATGTTTGACTTCCAATCCTTTATTAGCTGTGAGACTTGGGCAAATTTCTTATCTTCCTTATGCCTGTTTCTTCAATGGTAAAATAGTGATAACTGTACCCAGCTCAGTGGAACTTTGTGACAAATTACTATATATAAAATGGGACAGTGCAAAGCACAAGCAAAGCATGCAATAAATGTGTAGTAGTGGGGTTTTTTTGCAGGCACAGGTTAGATTGTAGGAATTCTTAATATGAATTTATGAAAGGACTCCAGGGGCTCTGTGAGACTACTGAAATCACACGCAAAACTTTAGACTTGAATGCAATTTTCTGGGAGATAAAACTGTTTTTGCGCTTAAATTTATGACCTATCTGCCCCAAGAGCCTAATGTTAATACTGTGTTTATGCTTTTTTAAAAATAATATACTCAATATTGGAAAATAGTTAAGCCTCCCAGGCTATGATATCTCAAATTATTACTTTTTAAACATAACTGGCTAGTGGTCAAGTCAATTCAATGTATGTGGGCTAAGAAAAACAGATTAAACACTTCCTTTGGCAAACCGCTTATTTTTATTTTTGGCAAACCTCATTTTTTTTTCAAATGCAGATTAAAATCATCAATATGTCAATTTTGATAATCAGTAACTTCTAGTGAGTATTTTAAGAAAGAAAAATACTTGCTACTTGATAGAAAACAAAAGACTAGTATTAGAATCCATGTTATAATTATATAAACTGAACAGTTAGGATAAAACATAAAATTGGTTTAAGCTTCCTATGTTTCAGTCTAAGAACACAGTAAAGCGAGGGAAAGGTTTGTGCGTGTAAATGGGCACCTATGCTCTAAAAGGACAATTTAACTTGAAGCTAAATTGTTCTAAATTTTAAAGAAAAAGCAAAATAAAATATGGCATAAAAAGGAAACCTAGTTTTGAAGGAGACTTTGTATCTTCAGGTTTTGACTGGTACAACAACCCTTCAGGCCCAGAAATACTCATAGACAAATCATGAAAAAATAAGAGAAAAACTTTATTTCAAACAGGGTCAGTGGTATGTATGTATGCTATAGAAAAGGCTGGTTGTAACAGCAGTTTCATTTCAAACCTGAATTGATGCACAAATGTAACAGTTTAATGATCAATTACTGCTAAAATATGGATTAAATCCATCAACATGCCAATTCTGACATCTGTTATAGACACAATTATTTATTTTAGTAGTAGAGGCTAATTTTTATCAGAAGAAAATGAAAACAACCTTACGGTTTCTACTAATGTAATGAACTGTATCCCCAGTATTGCTCTGAAATTATACCACTAGGCTGCTAAGAGAAATTCTAACTTCATCCAAATGTATTATTTAACTGATAATCTTCAATCATCATCTACTGTTGGCTTGATGGTTACTCCTCTTCTTATCTGACCCCAACCAATTAAACTGAAAAATGAAAATAAAAGAAATCATGAATTTTAAATCCATTTCATTAGCATTACTATAAAATGTTGATATATCTAATTTTACTACACTCTCCTCTAAATTCAAACTTGTTCCCATAACATGTTCTATTAAAAAAAAGTCTGTATGTTACCTTCTTAGATTCCTAGAACCTTACACATGGATTTTCGCCATCAGGAATGACAAGAAAAGCAAACAAGAAGTTTCTGTCACACATATGCTCATGTTTCTTTAAAAAAATATACCTATCCATTCAGAATCAGCAAACAAGCATCTCAGTTCCCCCAATGAACAATGCCAATAGACAAAACACATCAACTTAAATTAAAAACAACAAAAGAAACCCAACTCATTATCAATTCTTTTTTCCTTGAAAAATGCCTCTTTCACAGCATCTCAACAGATCATAATGGCTTTAAAGGGAAATAAGAGAAAGAAGTGAAGAACTAGAATAGGTAGTCTATAAACAGATTACTCTCAATAGCAGAGGGATCAAAGGCCCCTCTAGTCAACAACCAGACTGGATTGATACCACAACTTTACTTTCTAGAACAAAACCCACCTAAACATGGGTAAAAAATACAATTCTAAAGAATATAAATGAAGAAGAAAGTTAGCAAAAATGGGGAACTTGAAGGTTCCAGATATCTGTTCTCCTATAGAACCAAGTAATTAACATTCTGAAAAAGTAGTTTTGTGGATCTGCAGCAGCCAAGCATATGCCCAACAACAAAAAAAAGCCACACGCAAGATAGAAAAAAAATTTGTGTAATTTTGCTCACCCAGTGCAGCATAGCCAAGAGGAACCCAACCAATTCCCAGTTCCTCCCATGGGACAGAAGGGAAAGAACAGAACTTGTTTCCCAAGGTCTAGTTTGTCTGGGGGTTGCTCAAGGGACTAGTTTCTGTCTTGTCTGACTCTGAGTACCCGGAGAACTGTGGCATGGTTGCATCATCAGGTTGAAGACTCCAGAAAGCGGTAGTGTGAGACCAGGTGAGTAAAAGCTTCAGAAGGACTGCAGACTAAGGGTGCCTGGGGAACAAAGGATTATGAGCAGAGAAATACAGTAAAGTGAGGTCACAGAAGAAGCAAGGGTGAGACTTGAAGAAACTAAGACATATAAAGCAGTTGTCTACATGAAAATATTGGACAAAAGAACATAGCTCCAGGGAAGATGCACACCGAGAAAGGCCTGAGAAGACAATAAACAGTCACACTCGGTTGATTAGTGAAGATTTTTTCCTTCAGTCTTCAAAGACTATAAGAGATGGCTTCTTTTCCTTCCTTTCAAATGCCCCATTTTAAATAAAAGATCACAGGTATACAAAGATACAGGGAAACACAAACAAAGCCCCTGCAAGAGAACAAAATAAATCCCTAGATACTAAACCTAAAGATGCATAGGCCTTGGACCCACTTGAGAAGGACTATAAAACAACTGTCTTAAATACTTCCAAAGAGCTAAAGGAGAAATAGAGATCTAAAAATATAATGAAAATGATAAACAAAAAGAGAATTTAAACAAAGAAAGTTTATAAAAATAAAGAGAAAAAAAAACTAAATAAAAGTTCCGAAGCTGAAAAATGCAAGGACAATTGAAATACTCAACAGATTAATAAAACAGCAGATTGGAACAGTATCAGCAAACAGACAACAAATCTTGAAGATAGGTCATCTGAAATTATTGAGTCTGAGAAGCAAAAGAAAAAACAAAGAAAAGTAAACACCAACTGAAGTACTTATGGGACATCCAGAGAATCAACACATGCATTATGGGAGTAGCAAAAAAAGAGAGGGGCAGAGAGTTTATTTGAAGAAATAATGACTGTAATAGTTCATGAATATATATAAGAAGCTCAAAACCCTCCAACTAGGATAACCCAAAGAGAAGTGTATCAAGACACACTGTGATCTAACTGTCCAAGCCAAAGACAATGAGAGACTTTTAAAACTGCAAGAGAAAAGACAGTCAGTACATATAAGGGAACTTCCTTAAGATTATCAGTAGACTTCTTAGCAGATAACTTGCAGGCTGAAGGACAGTGGCATGATATATTCAAAGTGTTACAAGAAAAAAGCTACCAACCAAGGATACTATCTTGAAAAGCTGCTTTCAAAATGAAGAAATGAAGACTTCCACAGATAAAAGCTGAGCGATTCATTATCACTATACCTGCTTTTAAAGAAATGCTAAAATAAGTCCTTCAAAAGTTGAACTGAAAAGATAATACTCAGCAACACAAAAACCTATGAAAATATAATGCTCACTTGGTAAAGGGAAATACACAAATATAAAAACCTGTATTATTTAATTCTGGTGCACAGAATCTAAATGACACAAATGTAAGAAGTAATGATAAATACAATATGCAAATATATAATTCATTTGTCACATCAATAGCATTAAGTGCATGAATAAATATTTAAAAAGAGTAAGGTACTGTATGTAACTGAAGCTAAGCTGTTAGCAGTTTTGCATAAAATGTTTTAATGTTTAAGTTTTTATATGTAATCCAACAACAACAAATCTATAGAATATACACAAAGGAAAAATGATGGGGTGAAGTCATAAGAACATAGGAACAGGGAATTCCTGGTGGTCCAGTGGCTGAGACTCAGCACTTTCACTGCTCTGGGCCCAGATACAATCTCTGGTTGGGGAACTAAGATCCCACAAGCGAACACAAGAATGAAGCAGAGGGCTTCCCTGGTGGCGCAGCAGTACAGAGTACGCCTGCCGATGCAGGCGACATGGGTTTGTGCCCTGGTCCGGGAGGATCCCACATGCCGCGGAGCAGCTGGGCCCATGAGCCATGGCTGCTGAGCCTGCACGTCCGGAGCCTGTGCTCCGCAACGGGAGAGGCCACAGCAGTGAGAGGCCCACGTACCGCAAAAAAAAAAAAAAGAATGAAACGGAACAGAATCCCACTGGCCAATGTGGGTTATGAGCACCAAAATAAACAGCAACGGATCATAACCCACTGTAAACAATAAACAGGAAAAGAGGAATGGCAAATGTAGAGAAGCAGCACAGAGTTATGCTATCTCCAGAACAAAGCACAATTCAAGCAAGAATAATCAAGTGGCAAAGGGGTAGGCAATTTGATGAGAAGCAGGCTATTTGCAGTCTTAAGGGTTCTCATCATAGACTTCATTAGTGCAAGCATAAAAAGAGAAACTTTACAAAAGAAAAATCAGATGTCTTGACTGTATGAACAAAATTAACCTCACCATCTAGGTGCAGCCAGATATTCTGTGCCCTTGAGATTCCTGATAAAGACACAACACAAACTATATAGCATTTTGGTTTATAATAAATAACCTAAATCTAATAAGACAAAATTCAAATTGAGGAAGATTCTATGAATTAACTGGCTTGTATTGTTCAAATGTCAATTCATGTTCAGACAAAAACGTTTAAAAATGTTCCATATTAGAGAGACTATAGGAACATGAAAAGGAAATGAAATATGTGATCCTGGGGTGAAGCAAGAAAAATTCAATGAAGTACAATGGTGAGACAGATGACAAAACTGGAATGAGTTCAGGTTTTTGTATTTTGTCAACATTAAAAGTTTTGAACTAGCTGTATAAGAGAATATCCTTACTCTTAGGAGATACACACTGAAATATTAATAACTCCAGGTTATGCAACCTACTCAGTGGTTCATAAAAACTAAGGTGTATGCTTATGTATGTGCACATGTAATAATATGAATGGTGTACATATATAAAAAGTCAAAAAAAATGGCAATATTAATTCGGAATTGCTTGCTTTTATATAGATTCTGTCTGAGATTAAAGGAAAGCCAGTTGCAATACCTGGAGTAAAAAAGTGAACTGCAACTTTACAAATCAGTGCTGGAAATATAGATTTTAGTGATCCAAATACACACCTGAGAATTAAAGCCATGAGAACCACTGAATTCAAGGACAAATGTGTTTGTGCGTGTCTATACATCATTAAGAACTAATATACCAGAAGAAAATGTGCCGTTGCTCTTGAATGAAAGGTGGACAAGTTGACAAACTTACCGCCAGTGTTTCTCAACTCTTCGGCTAAGGGCTATTTTTTCTCCCACTTCTGTGCACACAGGATTAGTGAGAACTATTTTACCCAAATCAGCCTTTACTGCACTAACTCTTCCTCCTGTTGAAAGGGATCCTATGTTCACCATAAGCACTTCATTCTTAGATAGCTTTTGCACCTAGGGAAATAAATTAAGAAAAAAATCCTTAAATGAAGGGACGGCTTTCCAAAATGAAGTGAGAATTTACCAAATACTGCTAGAAATAAACTATGAAGGAAAAAAATTCTGCACAAATTACATTATAATGGGATTTGAACTATATATGTGTCCAAACAAAACGTTAGTTATTTGGCACTTACTGAATATACACAAGGTCTAATTCTAAGCTACTTAGTATAGCATAGATCAGTCAATGAAACTCTTAAAATTTTGAAGAGACTTGCAAGCAAAAAGAATGTACAGGGACTTCCCTGGTGGCGCAATGGATAAGACTCCCTGCTCCTAATGCAGGAGGCCCAGGTTTCATCCCTGGTCAGGAAACTAGATCTCA
Source organism: Neophocaena asiaeorientalis asiaeorientalis (assembly GCF_003031525.2). Lineage (NCBI taxonomy): Eukaryota > Metazoa > Chordata > Mammalia > Artiodactyla > Phocoenidae > Neophocaena > Neophocaena asiaeorientalis. The sequence goes on along the minus strand of NW_020174374.1, from coordinate 284,915 downwards.
CATGCCTGCCGTAACTAAGAGTTCACATATCACAACTAAGGAGCCCAAGTGGTGCAACTAAGGAGCCCAGCTGCTACAACTAAGACCCGGTGCAACCAAATTAATTAATTTAAATAAAAAAACAAAAAAGAATTTCAATATTTCTTGAAAAGTGCAGCAAGACAAGAAAAACAAAACACATAGTTTATAGTGGGTTCTGAAGGCCTAATTCCATTCATGTAATGTTAACTAGGTACTTAAACTTCCTGGCCTCTATAAAACTGGATAACACGTACTACCATAATTATTAACTGTTACACTGCCTACTGCTGTTGTCTATACTTACAGTCTCATGTCAAAATTCAGACCAGTGTTTTTAAGGGCTTCAAGTTTCATTAAGTCAGAGGGTAAGAAATATAAATATTAAAGGAACTCAAAAAAATTGACATGTAAATTTTATAAGCACTTAATTCACATCCAGAACAATTCCTTTCACATGACCATTGTTTTTTCCTAACATAAAAAGGACTTTACAATCATACATACAGAATTTTGAGTACTGTATGGATTGATACTCAATCTTTCAAGAAACAAAGGTAAAAATTTTAAGCAACCCATCAACCAATCCTAAGTCCTAAAGAAAACGTGGAGAATAGAATCTGATAGCAAGAAAGAGATATAAAGAAGACTTAGTTACTAGAAAAAGCCCAGTGTTAAAAAGTTAATATAAGAATTCTATAACACTCTTTTGCCACCTGTTTCTCTCCCTAAGCTTATTATATCATCAGATATTTTAATGTCAAAACATGTATTATGGATCTCATTCCTTTTAAAATGTCATTTTCCTACTGCTGTTTAAAATAACTCTGAAATGAAACTGCTGGGACACTGTTTGCACACTTAAATACGTTACAAATTTATACTTTCCCAAAAAAGGTTAAGTGCTTATTTCTGTGTATCTTTGCCAACAAAATCTTACTTTTTAAAATAAAGTGTATTCTAGAAATATTAAGTCTTTGTAATATGTGCCACAAACACTTTTTTCCATTAAAAGACAAAACAAAACTCTGGCTTGGTTTATGGCTGGTTGCTACAAAGAAACTTCCAGATTATACACCTTTTCTTTGTTTGTAATTCCACTGTGTAAGACAATGAAACAAAACTGGTTGAAACATCATACTTTGTCTCATTTACCTTTGCTGCTTTTTTGTCTCCTTCTGTGCGTACACCAAGAAGTCGTCTAAGTAGGAAATAGGAAATTTCCAATTCTGTGAAGATCTCAGGTAAAGCACCAACTGCACCAAGCACCTGCCCCACCATTCTGTCAGCCCGGCACAAAGTGGGGTCAATTTTTGTTCCAACTCCTAATACATGATATAAACGTTACATATTCCAACTTGTTTTTTCTTAAAATGTTTGTAAGATTAGTCAAACCAGTACAAGTCTCTACATATTCTAACCCTGTTAACTCATACCATGTAACAGCTACGTAACCAAAATCCCATAAATTCCTAATTAAAATCCCTGCTTTATCTAAAAATACAAGAATGGGAAAAACTGTTGCTAGAAATTCAAGACTAAAAAAAATCTTTTTGATTTAAATTATAAAGAAAAAATTATAAAGGTAAATGAGATATCTGCTTACCTCAAAAGAAATTTCATTTAATAAGATATTGTTTTAATAAAGATTGAAAAGTACAAAGTCTGTAATGTTTACTTCAAGTTGTGTTTGTACATTGATGCAATAAAAAGTTACAAGAAAACGTTCTCTGAATGTCCCTATTCCTAAACAAACAAAAACACCAACCAAACAAAAAACTGCACCCACATCATATACAGAAAACAGGCAAATTTATAGGCAACCTTCCATTTGTAAAAATTTACATAAAAAGCAACCAAGAACAGTGTAAATAAAAGAGTATAATAATATATTCAATATTAAATCATAAAATCCTCATTACTGAACTTATTCATGAAACTAAAATGTATTCTTTATATATAAAAGTATCCCCTTTTCCCCATCCCACCCTGTGGCAATGCACGACTTGTGGGACTTAGTTCCCCAACTGGGGATTGAACCCAGGACCACAGCAGTGAAAGCATTCAGTCCTAACCACTGGACCGCCAGGGAATTCCCTAAAAGTATTTTTCAACAAACATAAAAAATCATTTTATAATGTATAATCAACAATTCAACTACATGTATACCTCCCATCCACTCCTTCATATTCAGTTAAAATATCTAATCAGAGATACAGACTCTCAGATAATCCATTTCACACAAAGTGACATGAATAGCCACTATCGAAAGAATGTAAGTGAAATCCTTACCAATAAGACCCCCTGGAGCAGCATACTGAAGATCATTGTGTTCCGCAAAAAGTGATACAATTTTGGAAAAGATTGGTTTGCACATGAGTTTTCCTTCACTATCTTTGGAAACAATACCAGGTCTGACTTCTATCTCCTGGCCCACCTGAAACATGCAAGTGAGTAATCAAAATATGTGGGGCAACACAGTTACCATTTACATGGTTAAGAGTCCTAAGTGGTAGATTGCCAAACACAATAACCACTAAATTATCTAGCAATTACCTAGAAGATATATATGCTTTAAAGACATACTTAAAACATAAAACAGGAAACAAAACAATAAGTGTTTTTAAAGTTAATTTTGAGATTTTGTTTTTACCATTTTTTCCCCCCTAGATAACAAGAGTTCAAAATCAAGTTCACCTTTAATACTCCTTTTAAAATACTACCACCAGCCACACCACCTTTAAGGTCATCAACTTCACAGCCAGGTTTGTTGACATCAAAGGACCTAATAACTGGGAAGGGGATAAGGAAGAAAGGAAAGAAACCATAAGGCTCATCATGTTATTTAAATTAGATGTTTATTAAGTTAACTTACTATTTTTTTTTTACAAAAGTAGCCAATTAAGATCTACACTTCAGAGTTGAGTTTGTGGGGAAATATCATTATTCCAATGCTTTACCGTGCTCTTAACTATTGGAAAAATGAAAATAACTTGATCAGTTAAGTGACATGTTTAAGCTTTATCTATCTTTTGGAGTCTAATGTGACTGTTACAAAAGAAAAGACAAATAAATACTCTTTATGTATACAGTTAAGTGAAGGGATGACTGTTCTGGGCTGAATTATGGCCTCCTTCCCCACAATTCATGCTGAAGCCCTAACCCTTGGACTCAGTAACTCAGAATCTGACTCTATGGGCAGACAGGGTGTTTAAAGAGGTAATTCAGGTAAAATGAGATCAGTGAGGGGCCCTAACCAATCTGACTGGTGTCCTTATAAAAGCAGGAAATTTGGACAAAGAGGTACCAGGGATGCACACACAAAGAGGAAAAATCATGTGAGAAAAACCATCATGTGGCCCTCTGCAAGCCAAAAAGGAGAGGCTTCTGGAGAAACCAAATCTGCCAGGACCTTAATGTCTGACTTCTGGCCTCCATAACTGTGAGGAAATAAATTTCTATTGTTTAAGCCACCCATTATGTGATACTTTGTTATGGTAGCCCTAGCAAACTATTACATTGGTCCTCACATACAATTACAAAAAGAATTAGCTATGAAATTAATCTCCAGAGTACAATCTTAAGTCATTAAAAAAGACTATACAGGGACTTCCCTGGTGGTGCAGTGGCTAAGCCTCCGTGCTCCCAATGCAGAGGGCCCAGGTTTGATCCCTGGTCAGGGAACTAGATCCCACATGTGCCACAACTAAGAGTCCACACGCTACAGCTAAAGATCCTGCATGCTGCAATGAAGATCCCACATGCCACAAGTAAGACCTGGAACAGCCAAATAAGTAAATGTTAAAAAAAAAATAGACTACACATGCACATATGTTTATGTGATTTTATGAACAAAAAGAGGTTTGGAAATATACATGTTATCAGTGCTGTGGGACTGAATTCTTTTATATACTTTTACATTACAACTTACGTAATAAAAATTTAGTTTTAAAACTACAAAATAATTCTAGGACTATGTAACTTACAAAAAGAACAGTGACACTTAACAAAGAGTGTGCTTCAGAATCACTCAAAAGAACATTCTCCAGAAAACACACAGGAGGCCAAGAAGAGTGCCCAGAAAGGCTGAAGTTTTCTACAAATTGTGTGCAAGAACCACAAACTTAACGTAATTACAGTTTTGGTACTGTAAGCTTAAGGTAAAAGGAACATGAAAATCTTCACCAGAAGTATGGTGAAATCATTTGTACAGAAATTCTAATGTCCTGTTTCTGCCTAAAACATTATCTCCACATAAAGAACACTGTATTAGTCTAATTTCAATTACATAATAAAAAAATTAATATTCCTATTTTATTCAGGAGTCTGTTCCCAACCAATGTAGCACTGCCAATACAATCTTAGAATCAATCTATCTTAATAGATAAACTTTCATTCACTCCACTGAGTTCAAAATGGAATGTTGTCCTTGGTTTTCATAAACTCAATACTATTTTAAAATTCAAAAAAGCACATAAAGACTTCAATTTACTATTGCCTCTGTGTCCTTAAAAGCAAATCAACAATGCATAAAGACTGAGTCAACCGTTAAAGGCCAAAAGGTTAAGTCCTTACCAATAAGTCGGGGCTCTGAAGTAAAGTCTCTTAGAGGTACTGGAATTTTATTAACGATATACTCACAGACAACTTCAATATTATATTTCAGCTGAGCAGAAATTGGAATAATAGGAGCTCCTTCTGCTACTGTACCTATATGACAAAATTCAGAAAGATCCAAATTTGTCATTTTTACAGAATTTGTCCCATAGACTACTAAAGATTATTACATGGATATCCAGACATAGATATACAGATGTCAGCAAAATATGCCATGCTATCATCCTGTTTAGAAAGATGACAGTGTTTTTTCTCTCTAATTAAATGTCAATCAAGAAGTCAACAGAATGGACCAAATGAGTTTTTATAGACACAACTTTTCCTTTTCTTTACCACATAATCTGGCTAATAAAGCCAGCCTATCTAACAAATAAAAGTCAAATGTAAAAAATAATTTGCATCATGTCTTTCCCCAAATGAAAATAATATGTTTTACAGAAAGGGACACTAAAGGTTAAAGAAAGCATTGTCAGTTGCAGTTTGGGAAACAGATTCTCAATGAGAGTCTAAATAATTCGAAAACACACCAACATATATAAAAAAGCCACTTTCATTCATTTTACTATCACTGGGAAAGAATTTTAGAAACATCAGACTGGTGCTCACTTTGACAGCACATATACCTAAACTAGAATAATACAGACAATATTAACATGGCTCCAATGCAAGGATGACATGGAAATGTGAAGTACTCCATATTTTTATTATAATAATCAATCTGTTATACAGTTAAAAAAAGAAAAAAAAGGCAATGTGTTTCCATTTGAAAAAAGCCCACCTGGTAACCTTCATAGAATATAACTTCTTTTCTATCTAATATGTACTTTAAGCACGTCAAACTCAGAAACAAATTTCACTGCTTCTATAAACTGGCTAAAAGCAACAAACGCCTTAAGTAGAACAGAGAAAGAGGGCTCAGTACCCTACCCACAGATTCACTTTGTTTTTGATAATTAAATTCTTAAAACTTGATTCATGCATTTATTAATTGCAGCTTCTTACCTTGTACAAATGCAAGGATCTGTTCATACTGTTCTTTAGCCTGACTTTCTTTTACCAAATCAATTTTGTTTTGTAGAATCAAAATATGCTTCAGTTTCATAATTTCTATGGCAGCCAGGTGTTCAGAAGTCTGAGGTTGAGGACAGGATTCATTACCAGCTAAGTTGATTATGAAGAATTAAAACACAAAAAAGATGAGTAATAAGAATTAGTTCTCACCTAATAGAGACTTTTGGATGTCTTAAAGCAAATTCCTGGACACCAGTGCCAAGTGTCTTTGTGTGCACATTTAAATTCAATGACAGACTGCCCTGGATTCCCGAGTCTTTTGGCTCCTATTCGTGGTGCTATGCACAATCCTTGGAATCAGCTAGTTTGGCTTCTTTCAGACTGCACTAAAGGCTTTTTACTCATGCATAACACATGCCCCTCTGGTTCTGTGTAGTCTTTGGGATATTCTGGCTCCAGAATAGTTAAGAGTAGAAAAGTTGCTTAATGTAGTCTTATGAACAATAATTAACCAACCACAAATGTAGACAACCACAAAAATGGCTCAATGATCCCCATGTCTGGCATTCACACCCTTGTGAAATCTTTCCCTTTAAATGTGGGATGGATCTAATGACCTACATCTAATGAAGACAACACTGCAAAAGAGATGGAACGTCATTTCTCAAAGTAGGTTACAAAGACCCTGGCTTCCAACCTGGAAGTTCTTTGTTTCTCTCAAACAAAGATCCATCACTAGGACAGACGGGAAGCTTATGGAGGCCCATGTGAGGAGAAACCAAGGCATGACTGAACTTTTAAAAAGTGTACTCTCCAGCACCAGACAAGTCTTGAGGTAACAAGTCTGCATTCTGCTGACAGATGGCTATAACTTCATGAGACCGAGCCGAGACAGCAAAACTCCTGAGCCACAGAAATAGTGATTAAATGTTTGTTTTTCTACTTACTACATTTTGAGGTACACTGTTACAGAGCAATAGACAACAAACACAGCTATTCATTTTAACAAAAGGGAAAAACACTACCTGCAAAAATAACAACGTATTACAAAGTACTATGTTTTGTCTAGTACCCCAGTGATCATCTCCCATCTCCTTGTTCCAAACCCATTCTGAATGCTTGTTGAAAAGCATAGCCTTATAAAATAAAGCATTTGGCCTTGCCCCAAAAGAGGTCTAGTTCTTGCCTTTGGGCTTCTTGAAGATAAGCCATGTCATCTCTGATAGAAGTGTCCTTATTCAGGACAGGAGCAGAATACATCAAATCTTAAGAGTGAGTCTGCTATACTTGATAGCCTTAAACAGGCTGGCCATTCCAGAAACACCAACCATGGGGATTGAAGACATGAGGTCTCTGCTGATTTGAAGATTAAAATCAACCACATGGGCAATCAATCACTCATATGTATGTAATGGAACCTCAATAAAAACTCTGAACACCAAAACTGAGGTGAGCTTCCTTGTTGGCAATATTTCACGTGTAATGTCACATAATGATACCAAGAGAGTAATCTCTGCCTCCGCACAGAGGACAATGGAAGTTTCATGTTTGTAACCCTCCTGGCCTCTGCCCTTTGTGTCTCTTCCTTTGGCTGACCTTAATTTTGCACCTTTCCCTATAATAAACTGTGATTGTGAGTAAAACACCTTTCAGTGAGTTTTTTAAGTCTAATAAATTATCAAATTTTAAGGATGATTTACAGAAGTCCCTGAATTTGCAACTGGGTGTCAGAAACAAAAGCGGTCTTGTGTGGAGAAAGTGCTCTCTAACTTTACACTTGACCCTAAAATTCATGTAGTCTCCAGTAATAAAATCTCTTGACAGCTCACAGAGAAAGCACAAAAAACTTCCCAGCTCTGAAAACCTTCACACACCTCTTGATTTCAGCATTTCACATGAATGTGCATCTAAAAAACACCATTATGTCAATATTGCTGTGGAGCGCTCAGAAATATTTGAAAAATACCCTTCTCCCCATCCCCTCATACTACTATATTAAAAATCCTAAGATAGTAGGAAAATGCATTGTTGTCTTACAAATATATTTTTTTCCCTCACTACTCTAAGAATTTCACCAGATATAAGCTCCAGTTTAACTTGCTTAGTATTTCATGATTGCTGGCAAGCAGGCATGGATACTAATTTGGATGACCAGTTTATTCTCATTTACGGTCACTAGAGACCCTTCTTCCCCTTTAAATATTCCATGCTGGATCGGCTCCACACTAATTTGTCAACCCAATTCTGATGTTATTTACCTATTAACAGAAGAGCTGCATCCATCACTGCTGCACCATTCAGCATAGTAGCCATCAAAATATCATGGCCAGGACAGTCAACAAAGGAAACATGTCTAATAATCAAGAAATAACAATCAGCTTTAAGATCAACTAGCATTTAATCATGCAAGTCGCAGACTTCTAAAAGTTGAATCACTTTGAAAGAAATTAACCTTGCTGCAAAGTGGCTACAAAACATGATGCTTCCAGAATTTTGAAATGACACTACCCGTTTGAAATTAAAATGACTGACGATACGTTCCAAAGCAGATAAAATTAACTATATGCAGATATAACTTACCTAAAGACAAGGCTGTAATAAGCTTGGGATAACTCCCAATCCAATCAAAGTGAAAAAGACACTGACTTTATAGAGTGTATAAATAGGAATAATAAACTAATAACAATAATAAACTGGGAATATTCTTGATTTGAAAGCCGAACAATGAATTATAAGAAATGTGTTTATTTGCCTACCAAATACAATATCCAAATCTTTAGACCATTGTCTAGTGGGATCATTTATTTTCATCTGTTAAGTTGAAAGCTGTATGTTATAGTTCCTTTTGGACATGTTCACAAATGTTATCTCTGGGTCAGTAGAATGTCTTTTGACCCTTCCAACATATCTTTTGCAGAGCAATATCTTTTAATTTTGACGTACAAAATTTACTAATTTTTTTCATGGACTGTACCTTGCCATATCTAAAAACATCAGAGCAAGTCCCTTGTCCAAAAAATTTTACCTACATTTTCTTCTAAAAGTTTTTATGGTTTTATCTGATCCATTTAATACTCAAATGTGTCTATATTTCGAGCATGCACTCAAAATGTATGAGTACACACAAACATCAAAAGAAAATGTACCTTTTGAATGCAAGGCATTATGTTTAAAACTAGAATTATTTTTAATTGTTCCATCACCTGTTTGTTGAAAAGCCTGTCCTCCTCTGCTGAACTGCTTCTGCACCCTAGTCAAAAATCAGTTGGGACATATTGGAGTTGGTCCATATCTGGGTTTTCTAACTCTGTTCCACTGATCTGTGTCTCCCTTCACTAGCAATACCTAGTCTTGATTACTACAGCTACATACACTTTGAAGTCAGGCAGACTAACTCTTTCTATTTTACTCTTTACCAAAATTGTAGCTATTTAATTTCATCTCTCCAAATAAATTTTAAAATAACTTTATATACACCAACAATAAACCTTGCTGGAACTTTTTTTGTTTTTGTGCAAAACTACTGTATTTACAAAAATGGCACAAAAGTGAATTCAACAGTCTATGCACATGCACACTTGATTCACATCTTCAACAAAATATTAGCAAATCTAATCCAACAATGGATAAAAGAATTACATGCCACAACCAAGTGGGTTTTAACTCAGGTATACAAGGCTGATTCAATACCTGAAAATCAATTAATGTAAGCCATCACATCAACGGGTTAAAGAAAAATCACATAATCAAATAAATGCAGAAAAAGCATCTGACAAACTCCAACTCCCATTCATGAACTCTCACCAAATTAGGAACAGAGGCTAATCTCCTCAAGCTGATAATGAGTATCTACAAAACCCCTACAGCTGATGTCATACTTAATGGTGAGAAACTCAATGCTCTCCACTAAGATTAGGAAAAAGCAAAAATGTCCCTTTTTACCAACACTTTTTTTTTTTTTTTTCGGTACGCGGGCCTCTCACTGTTGTGGCCTCTCCCGTTGAGGAGCACAGGCTCCGGATGCGCAGGCTCAGCAGCCATGGCTCACAGGCCTAGCCACTCCGTGGCATGTGGGATCTTCCCAGACCGGGGCACAAACCTGTGTCCCCTGCATCAGCAGGCGGACTCTCAACCACTGCACCACCAGGGAAGCCCCTACCAATGCTTTTGAACACAGTAATGGAAGTCCCAGCTTGTATAATAAAAACAAAAGAAAAGGAAATAAAAGGTATACAGATTAGAAATGAAAAAATAAAACTGCCTTTGTTTGCAGATGACATGACTGCCTAGGTAGAAAAATTGTTAAAGGCGACAAAAAAAACTCCTGAAACTAATAAGTAATTATGGTAAGACTATAGATTTGAGGTTAATATATAAAAGTTAATCACTTTCCTAAATAGCAGCAATGAACAAGTAGAATTTGAAATTAAAAACACAAATCATTTACATTAGCATCCCCAAAAATAAAATACTTAGGTATAAATCTGAGAAAATATGTATAAGATCTATATGACGAAAACTACAAAATTCTGATGAATGAAGCCAAAGAACTAAATAAATAGACAGATATCCCATGTTAATGGGCAGGAAGACTCTACATTGTTAAGATGTCAGTTCTTTTCAAACTGATCTACAGATTCAATGCAATCCCCATTAAAATCTCAGTCAGTCATTTTGTGGATATCAATAAACTGATTCTAAAGTTTATATATGCAGAGGTGAAAGTCTCAGAAAGGCCAACACAGTACTGAACAACAATAACAAAGTTAGAGGACACTAGGCCACTTCAAGACTTAGTATAAAGGTACAGTAATTAAGAAACTGCAGTATCTGAAAAACAGTTAAACATATTAATGGAACAGAACAGAGACCCAATAAACAGATCCACATTAATAGAGTTAACTGATCTCTCAAAATGGAACAAGGGCAAAGACAGTCTTTTCAACAAATGGTGCTTTACCAACTGGACATTTACATGCAAAAAAATGCATCTAGGCAGAGACCTTGTCCCTGGTAGAAAAATGAGTTCAAAAGGATCACAAAACTATAAAACTCCTAGAAAATAACATATGAGAAAACACAGATAACCTTGAATAAGGTGATCACTTTTCAGGCACAATACCAAACCACAAAAGAAAAGAACTGATAAACTGGGCATCTCAAAATTTGAAATTTCTGGGAATTCCCTTGTGGTCCAGTGGTTAAGACTGCGCTTCCAACGCAGGGAGTGTGGGTTCAATTCCTGGTTAGGGAACTAAGATCCCATATGCCGCAAGGTGTGGCCAAAAAAATTTAAAAAAAAAAAAAGGAAAGGAAATTTCTGCTCTGTGAAGACACTGTCAAGACAATGAAAAGGGGCTTCCCTGGTGGCACAGTGGTTTAGAGTCTGCCTGCCGATGCAGGGGACACAGGTTTGTGCCCCGGTCCGGGAGGATCCCACATGCCGCGGAGTGGCTGCGCCCGTGAGCCATGGCCGCTGACCCTGCGCGTCCGGAGCCTGTGCTCCGCAACGGGAGAGGCCACAACAGTGAGAGGCTCGCGTAACAAATAAAAAAGAGAGAATGAAAAGACAAGCAAACTGGGAGAAAATATCTGCAAAAGACATATCTGACAACGAACTAGTACCTAAAATACACAAATAACCCTTAAAACTCAAAATAAGAACTAGTTAAAAAATGTGTTCAAGACCTGAACAGACCTAACCCCACTAAAGATATACAGACAGAAATTAAGCACATGAAAAGACACTGCACATCACGTCATCAGAGAAATACAAATTAAAAAAATAAACACATAAAAAACTGTTTGAATGGCTTAAATTCCTAATACTGACACCACCAAATGCTGCAAAATGTGGAAAAACAGCAACTCTCATTCATTAGTAGAGGGAATGCAAAACAGGACAGCCATTTTGAAAGAGTTTGGTGCTTTCTCACAAAATCAAACATCCTTTTACCATCTGCACCAACAAATACACTCTAGTATTTATTTACTCAAATCAGTTGAAAACCTATGTCCACATACAAAAAAAACCTGCATGCAGATTTATAGCAGCTTTATTCATAACTGTCAAAACTTAAAAGCAACCAAGATGTCCTTTTGTAGGTGAATGGATACATATGCTGTGATACACCCAGGGAACAAAATATTGTTCAGTGGTATAAAGAAAGAGTTACCAGTTACAAATTGATATGGAAAGTAAAGGCATACTATTAAGTAAAAGAAGCCAATCTAAAAAAGCTAAATACTGCATGTTTCCAACTATTTACTATTCTGGAAAAGGGAAACTATGCAGACAATTAAAAAAATCAGTAGTTGCCAGGGGTTACGAAGGAGGGAAAGATGAATACACAGGATACAGAGGATTTTTAGGGCAGCAAAACCACTCTGTATCACAGTATAACAATGAATACATGTCAAAAACTTTTGCAAATGCACAGCATGTAAAACATCAAGAGTGAACCATAACATAGACCATGGACTCTAGATCATAATGATTTGTCAAAACAGGTGAATCAACTGTAAAAAATATACCACTCTGGTATGGAATGCTGAAAATGAGGTAGGCTATGTTTGTACACTGAGGATGAGAAATCTTCTGTACCTTCTGCTCAATACTGATTTCAATCTAAAACTCTCTAAAAAAGTCTATTAAAAAAAACAAGAGAATGAACTACAGACATGTTCAAAAACCTGGACAGCTCTCAAAAATATTGTAATGAGTGCAAAAGTCAGTTTCAAAAAGCAATATATTGTATTTAATGTATACAACATTTCTGAAATAAGAAAATTATAGTTAAGTTAACAATTAGTATTTCCCAGGCATTAAGAATAGTGGGGGAGAATGGAGTGATCTTTGTGTAATATCTCTGTTATCCAGAAAGTACTGGTGGTTACACAAATGGAAATGTGACAAAATAAGGTAGATGCATATACATACTTTATATCAACAGTTATTTCTTTGTTTTGATGTTATACTGTAGTTTGATATAGTACTATTAACTAGTAGGGCAAAATGAGTTAAAGACATGTAGGTCCTCTATGTTATCTTTCCAACTTCCTGTTATACTATAATTATTTCAAAATTTAAAATGAAAACATATGTGGGGGAGAGGCCAAAACAGGGAGAGGCTGGAAAAAAAAAAAAAAAAAAAAAAAGAGAGAATGAAAAGACAAGCAAACTGGGAGAAAATATCTGCAAAAGACATATCTGACAACGAACTAGTACCTAAAATACACAAATAACCCTTAAAACTCAAAATAAGAACTAGTTAAAAAATGTGTTCAAGACCTGAACAGACCTAACCCCACTAAAGATATACAGACAGAAATTAAGCACATGAAAAGACACTGCACATCACGTCATCAGAGAAATACAAATTAAAAAAATAAACACATAAAAAACTGTTTGAATGGCTTAAATTCCTAATACTGACACCACCAAATGCTGCAAAATGTGGAAAAACAGCAACTCTCATTCATTAGTAGAGGGAATGCAAAACAGGACAGCCATTTTGAAAGAGTTTGGTGCTTTCTCACAAAATCAAACATCCTTTTACCATCTGCACCAACAAATACACTCTAGTATTTATTTACTCAAATCAGTTGAAAACCTATGTCCACATACAAAAAAAACCTGCATGCAGATTTATAGCAGCTTTATTCATAACTGTCAAAACTTAAAAGCAACCAAGATGTCCTTTTGTAGGTGAATGGATACATATGCTGTGATACACCCAGGGAACAAAATATTGTTCAGTGGTATAAAGAAAGAGTTACCAGTTACAAATTGATATGGAAAGTAAAGGCATACTATTAAGTAAAAGAAGCCAATCTAAAAAAGCTAAATACTGCATGTTTCCAACTATTTACTATTCTGGAAAAGGGAAACTATGCAGACAATTAAAAAAATCAGTAGTTGCCAGGGGTTACGAAGGAGGGAAAGATGAATACACAGGATACAGAGGATTTTTAGGGCAGCAAAACCACTCTGTATCACAGTATAACAATGAATACATGTCAAAAACTTTTGCAAATGCACAGCATGTAAAACATCAAGAGTGAACCATAACATAGACCATGGACTCTAGATCATAATGATTTGTCAAAACAGGTGAATCAACTGTAAAAAATATACCACTCTGGTATGGAATGCTGAAAATGAGGTAGGCTATGTTTGTACACTGAGGATGAGAAATCTTCTGTACCTTCTGCTCAATACTGATTTCAATCTAAAACTCTCTAAAAAAGTCTATTAAAAAAAACAAGAGAATGAACTACAGACATGTTCAAAAACCTGGACAGCTCTCAAAAATATTGTAATGAGTGCAAAAGTCAGTTTCAAAAAGCAATATATTGTATTTAATGTATACAACATTTCTGAAATAAGAAAATTATAGTTAAGTTAACAATTAGTATTTCCCAGGCATTAAGAATAGTGGGGGAGAATGGAGTGATCTTTGTGTAATATCTCTGTTATCCAGAAAGTACTGGTGGTTACACAAATGGAAATGTGACAAAATAAGGTAGATGCATATACATACTTTATATCAACAGTTATTTCTTTGTTTTGATGTTATACTGTAGTTTGATATAGTACTATTAACTAGTAGGGCAAAATGAGTTAAAGACATGTAGGTCCTCTATGTTATCTTTCCAACTTCCTGTTATACTATAATTATTTCAAAATTTAAAATGAAAACATATGGAGCAGAGCTGTTGGGAAATGAAAGAAAGTTACATTTGCAATGATTAATAATTTTAGGTCTAGCCTGATCTTAATAAAAAAAAAATTCAGCAACATAGAAGAATATAGATTTTGAGTAATTTTAGTTTTTAAAATTTGTATGAAAAAAGTTTAAGAGATTTTTGATGTTTTCATAGAAAGCGGAAAACTGTAGTCATGTGAAGCAAAACAAATTGTTTAAACAAACAAACAATAAAACATTAAAGAAACCACATTTGTGTTATGAGAATGAAAATTGTCATTCAAAAAAGAAATTTGCTCAAGGGCTCCTAGTGTCTTGAAAGACTAAGTGAAATTGCCAGCCTAATTCAGGGCAGTCCAACAAACAAAAATAACTATGCTTTCAAAACTGTTACCATTTTCAAAAACTGAATATTCATGTCCTTATGATCTAAAACTTCTTTAGGTAATTCTAATATCTACATGTGTTGGTTGGTGGACGTCAGGGTTCTGAGGAATTAAGACACACAAAAACATTCCAAAAATGGATAGAGACAGACAAAAGTATTAAAAAGACATAATAAAGAAAATCTTTGGTCTCCTCTGAAGAAAAAGAAACAAAGGAAGCCTGGAAAAAAAAAAAACCCCACTAAATGTAATTATTTTATTCTGTTAATTCTTTATAGAACCCACATGTACATATTTTAGCTTAGATTTAAATAACTGGCCTCTCAATTTATTTTTCTAGCTTTTAGTGCATAACAACAAACTTAAAAAAGTAATTAGTGACTGCTGTAAACTGTAAATTTCTTAGCTAGAAAATGTTTTGGCAAAAATGCATCTGTATCAAGCTTAGGTTTGAATCATTGTTTACATTCTCAATTAACTTGTTCCATGAGCACAAGACAAAAAAGTGTGTTTAACACAAAAATGATCACCTGACGAGTTTGAAGTTCCCTTTGGTCCCTGGAATGTCTGTAGGAAACTCATCAGGTGTACTACTTCCACAAGATCTATAACATTCTGGTCGAGGACAACTTCCATCATCAAGTTTGTAAATCTAAAAATTTCAATGAAAAAACTGAATTTGTCACTTGCATATCTAAAAATTCAAGTAAAATGATTTGTCCTTCCACAGTATACTATGTACCTTGGCATTAGCATATCCAAGCTTGATTGTAATATTTCTTTCTAGTTCATTTTTGAATCTGACAGTGTGAACTCCAGAAATAGCTTTTACAACAGTAGATTTTCCATGGGCAACATGACCAATTGTACCTATAAAAACCAAAAAAAATTAATTTACATGCATTCCATTACACCAAATATTTCAGTAAAGTTAGAAAAACAAAAGGCATAACTCATTGTAAATATTTCAACCTACAAGCACCAGTAATTTCATTTTCCACCTCCATGTATTCTTTTCAACGCAAAACTTTTTCTGAAACATGACCAAAAATAACTTTCCATGTACCTGAAAACTTTATTTAAAAACCATACTTGGTGTAACATAAGCTACTCAACTTGTTATTACTCTGAAAAAGAGTAGTTCACTTGAAATAAACATTCATTGAAAAACACACAAAATTTTGTATAATTAGAAA
>NW_020174374.1:248668-268523 GCF_003031525.2 Neophocaena asiaeorientalis asiaeorientalis | reverse complement strand
TGCCAATTTTTTTTTTTTTTTTTGCAGTACGCGGGCCTCTCACTGTTGTGGCCTCTCCCATTACGGAGCACAGTCTCCGGACGCGTAGGCTCAGCGGCCATGGCTCATAGGCCTAGCCACTCCGCGGCATGTGGGATCTTCCCGGACTGGGGCACGAACCCGCGTCCATGTATTTTGATTGAGGTAAACATACATGAAAATCCCATAGCGGGGGAAAAAAAGAGAAGGAATCCATGAAAATTAGAAAACGTCAGTTTAATTACAAGAATTAAATACATGTTAAGAATGATATAACGTTTTACAATTTTCTCATAACTGTAGATAAGACTTAATAGGTTTAGTGCCAATACAGATGCTAAAATATCTGAGGTTTATACTCAATTAAGTTCTCTTCAAAATTACAAAAGTGTCAACTAATAATATAAATAAAAGATTATTCTAATAATAGATTAGATATCAAATAAGACTTTTCAAGCCCTGTTAAGGGCACTGTTCTTAAAATAATGCTGTACAAAAAGCATTTTCACCTCTTATTTAACCTTCTGCTACACATGCATATACCTCTACGTGTATCTATGCCTTCCCATTCTAATGGAGAGTACTGTGTTTCCCAAGAAATCGAGCAGGTGCTTGCTCTTAAGGGCCGAAATCTATTCATTATACATCCGAATCCTCCTATAATTCAGTTAACGGAAAGTGAAGAAATCAAAAATCATCATGGAAAAGCAACCAAGTCAGTCCTCCAGAAAGGTAACACTCTATGCAATCATTTATGCTTACCTATATTAATTGTGGCTTGTCTGCTGATAACTTCGTGCGAGAGTGGAGTCAACCTGGCAACGTCCTGCAATGAAACATTTTAGTTTAAACTACCTAACAAAAGACAAACCAGAACTTAGATTTCACGTTCTGTATCTACAGCTTGCCACCATCTACTCAGCGCTCCACTGCTTTCCAAAAAGTATCTTTCTTGTTAAGGCATTCTTTATTCCAGAGTCATAATCTTGGGGCTAATAAGTCCTAAAAGGCCTTTATACTTACAAAAGAGACTATTATTTTCACTAACTCTAGAAGATTTGGAAGGCCGGAGTCCCAAACTTCAGGAGAATTAACACCAAGGACAGTGTAAACAGTTCCTTCCCATAATTAAAGATGCTAACACACTCTTTTTCCAGATCTTCAGAGGAAAATACCTTAATGGCACTTAAAACTATGACTTTACAGCCGAAACCTTCGGGGTTTCCAGGTCCCACAACCTCATCTACACCCCCATGCCCACGTCGCAGCCCTGCTGGAGCGCTCCTGAGAAAGCCCGGGCTCTCGTCTCCTTCCTAACCCAGGCTGCCGACAGCCAGGTATTGCCATGACTCAACGCCTCCCGGAGGCCAGGTCATCCCCACTCCTGAGCTCACTCCAGTCCACCTAGAGAGAAGCCTTACCAATGTGGCGAGATCCTGGAGAGAAAGATGTGGCTGTCCCGAAGTCACAAAAGCCTCGCCCCCCGCCATCTTGCCAGGAGAAAAAGTAAGTCATCCAGATGACTGCCTGACCGTTCGCATGCCCTCTTGTGAGGGGGCGGAGCTGCGGAGGCTGGAGGGCCGACTAGGTCTCACGCCGGAGAGAGGAGTAGGATTGATGCTCCAGAGAGGTCGCTGCGTGAACTTATTTCGCCTGACTTTACACATTACCTGCAGGAAGGCTGACGACAAAACGAGAGGCAAAGTTTAGGGATGTATTCGTAGCAGACCTTTTGGATATTTGTGCAGGCAATGCTAAGGGCAGCCCCATAAAAGGACCTTTGTTGGGTGGGTGATGCAACCCAGGCTCCTGCTGGCAAGGGAGCGGCCGTTTCCGTTTAACTTGTGGATGGCCCGAAGGGTTTCCCAGGGCCTGGGAATCTTACTTTGCGTGTAAGAGTGGCGTAAAGGGAATGGTCTTTACCAATTTCCGTAATTTAATTTTATAAGCTGAGGTCGCTTGGGATCCCAGCCAGACTTGACCCAGAGGAGGCCGTGTACTAACCTGCTGGCCACGCTCACGGCTCAGCCACTTCCGTTTTGGGCGTTTTGGGGTGACGGGGCGGAGGGAAGGACGCCTTTTGCGTAAAGGTTAATGGAGGGCTCAGTTGCCTAGGTATGGCGAGAGCAAGCCGGTATCTTGGGTCTCTGAGCGCTATGGCAGGGGACGTTTTTGTGTGGTGGTGTTAGAGTGCACTCAGATGGATATGGAGTGCGCAAAGAAAGTTTTTAAAAAGCAGATATAAGGAAATCCATTTATTTGCAGAAAATGTCACCTGCTGTCTTAGTAATGGAAGGATGCTGAGGAAATGAAACCATGAGCCTCTGCAGCCACCTGCATATATGCCATGTAAGGGAATTCAGGGTGGAGAAAAACAGGATACTGGCCTAAGATGGTTAAGATACATATCTAGCAATGATTTCACTGGGCCCAGGTTTGCATTTTCCCATTCAGAGAAAAGCACTAAATTCCTTAACTCAAGATGTCTTTTTTTAAACTAGTGGTAACTGTTTCATGTTCTGACTACCTGTGCTTGTTTTTTTGCAAAACTTCCCCCTTATTTCTTCGGAACACTCTTAAGAGCTAATTGCCCCTCTTGGGCTGTAGTCCTCAGTAAGTCCTGAGTAAATGGGCTGAATAAATCATAATTGTCAACTTTTAGGTTGTGCTTTTTTTTTTCAGTCTGATGGTTTGGCCACCAATGAAGGCACACAGAGCAAACTTCTCTCTTTCACTGAACTCTGTAAGGATGTGTGGACTTGGAAACAGCAGAGTCCTCTTATGTCTGTGCACCTCCATGGAGTGTCCAGGTGAACTAAGGTCATTGTCTCCTGGTTCTCAGATTTGCTATTTTTGGCTAATGATACTAAGTTTTATCAGTGGTGTTAAACTCCTTAGAGGAGTCGGTTCCCTTGAAACTTACCTTTTAGAAGTGGTACCTGCGTTATCCTCAGTTGAAAGAAACTGGGAAGATTTTTGCTCAGTTTAGACACAGTGGTTTATCCTCAGTTGAAAGACTGAGAATACTTTGCTCAGTTAAAAAACACTTAGTAGAGGTTGGGCTGGGTAATTAGGTGAAAGAATGGCCTGTCATTTGCCCTTGAATTGTCTAGATTAATCAGGTTTGTTGAAATAAAAGTGAAGATATCTCATGACAGCTTTCAGCTCTGAAGAAGGGATGCCTCCTCCTGGCTTTCTCAGGCAGCTTTCAAGAGTGGTGAATGCAAGTCTTCTTACCATGCTGCTGTCCTATAAGGGAAGCCCACTCATTTTAATCAAAAACTGGCTCTGCTGGAGACACACACAGGAGCTGCCTACTCTGTGATCTGAGCACCCACAGTGGTCTTCTACTACGTGAGGGAAAAACCCAGATGCATAATAGAGCTGAAAGCTAGGGTAAAACATAAAGGAGTTAAGCTCACAAACAGCCCATTCGCCCACTGCATGGATCTGAGAGAGGCAGCAGTGAGTGGTGGCTTGAAGCGAGATCTTAGTTCCCTGCCCAGAAATTTTGAACCTGTGTATCCTCGAAAACCAGGAATCCTAGCCATTAGAACAGCAAGGTCCAGAGGCTAGAAGCAAATTTTCCCTGGCTCTTGCCTGCATTTGAAAGCAAGAATGTTTTAAGGAGACAAAAATTCTAAAAACAGGTGCAAAGTTTATTATTAGAGGCATAGCACAAGTGGGAGAACACCCGGAGAAGCAGTTTGTTATTTAAGACTGAAGCAAGGCAGAGATACAGCCCCTCCTTTTCACATCCAAGCAGCCTTTCTGGGCGTGCGCAGTGTCTCCCTTGCCCCAAGTATGGGAAATGTGTGACTTCTTGATCTATAACTTAAACAGGGTTTAGCCCCTCTGTCCCTGCCTTAACTGTTATCTAAAGTGACCACAGGAAACAAAGTCCAGCTATTTTTCCTGTCCCTGTTATTTCCATCTCACAGTGTAAACAGGAGGCTGGTTGTAAATGTCTAGCTTGGAGCCCATCTAACTCCTGCCTTAACATGATTGTCACTAGTGATTTTTGTCTTGACAAACCAGTTGGGGAACAAAGCTTTCAAAACAAAAGAAGAGGATTGACAGAATGCCACCCTCCAACTAACATGCCAGCCAGGTTTGTACTTGCTTAATTGGGATAAAGGAAACCTTGCCCTGGAAGTGATGAAGATGGGACTCTTTTATTGCATATGCAGTTAAGTTAGAGAAAGACAGCTTGATAAAACATCTTTTCAGACTTCTATCTAAAGTTGGGTGGACCAAGGGGACCCCCTTATTGGTCTCCAACACTAAAGGGCCCCAAAAAAGTCAGCTCTGTTTACCCCAGTTAAAAAAATATATGTTTAGAAGGCTGAAAACATTACATTCTGATACCTTACCAGTAATTGCTTGAGGCAATAGGGCAATTAATCAAGTTAAAGATTGACAAAAGGGCTTGAGTCCCTTGGCTGAACCCCTCACTAGGGACCCCAACCGTTTTATAGAAAAATAGATTAAATGATCAGGGGATTTAAAAAAAGAAAAAAGTGTTGATTCCTGGACTTGTAAAACCAAGGCTTCTTGTCGGGATCCTGTTGGAAACTAATGTTAAAAGTAAAGAAATTTATAGAATTGAGATGAAGGTGTATAAAATTTGTATGTTTAAATGGATTTATATAAGATGGTTACATCTCTTTTGCCTAATTATATTCTAGGGTAGAAATGTTTCATTGGGGAATGCTTCCCCTGCCTGGTATTATAAGACAGGGCATATAAATCTGCCCCTCAGACAATATTAATTAAACATACTAAAGGAAACCAATAGGATTACCTGAGCCATACAAATAAGTAAAAACTGGGAACTTAACATTCAGGGGCTAATAAAAATAAGTGATTTTGCTCTGGGTCTAACCTATGCACTCAGAAAGAGGGCCTTTGTTGAATGCCTTGTGGAAACTTTTTTTCTCCGTAGAATCACATATTTATTTATTTGTTTATTGGCGTATAGTTGCTTTACAATGTAGTTTGTGCAAGCTTTTGAAGCCATGATAAATGAAACCCTATAAGATAGAACACAGACCTCTTAATTTTCAATTTAGTTGGAAATCTTACTGATATTTTATAAAAGCAAATTAAAGGAAAAGCAGTTGGGCAAATCAATCTATTATTATCGTTGGGTGGCAGACCAGTTCTTTGGAGAATTAAAAGCAACTGCCTTGTCTTGCAAATCTCTGCAAATTAGAAATGTAAATACAGCCCACAATGACCTGAGACTGAGCCTAATTAGCTCAACCTGGTAAAACTTGAAGCCAAAAGGAAAAGGCCTTTTCAAGCTCAAACCACTGGAAAGGCTCCCTCACCCAAAATCTAATTCACAGCTTCCTTAGGGCTAATCAAGTGCAAGTAGAAACCTTAAAAGTCTTTTCTATAAGTAGTAAAACCTTAGTCATCTGAACAAATGAATTTAATTTTGTTGACAGAAAAAAAAAAAGTACAAAATGAGAGTGGTAAGTTAAGATTTATTCTGGGTTGGGGTGGGGGGTGGGAAATGAGGACTATAGCCTGGGAGAAGCGTCTCAGATAGCTGTGAGGTACCTGCTCTGAAGAGGTAGGAGGAGAGGTCAGTATTATCTATGATTTTAGTGAAGCAGTGGGCCGGTATTTGGAGTCAAGCACACATTTTGGCAGAGCCTTGCTGCTAGTCCTGAGGAGCAGATATCACCATTAATGATTTTAGTGCTTTTCTAGTTATGAGGAGATGCAAGCATTGGGCTCATAAAATCTGAAAATATCTAACTATCTGAAGGCCTGTTTGGCCAGTTTTTCCCAGAGCACAGAGTGCATCATTCCTCATCTCTACTTTCTGGGAGTGGCAAAGGTCAGAGACTGCAGTGACCAGTGACCTAATCCTTGTAGAACCAGATGGAAAGCAGAAATTTTTAGTTGGCAGGACCCCTTATGATCACAGATTCAACTATGGTTTAGGAGGCGTTCCATGACCATTTTGTCCCAAGGGTGCTAGGAATTCTCATTTCTAAGTCCAGCAAGGATTCCACTGATAGGCCACTTGATGTGCTATTACTGGACTAGGCCCTGTTAACAGTAGCCAGAAATCTCTGGACCACCTGTTTTACTATTTTGTTATGTTCCAGGAAAAGATCCCCTTTTATAGCTTCTTCCCATATTTAGAGTTACACTAATACCAATACCATCAGTGATCACATACAGAACTACATATCTGGTCAACTGCTTCAAGTTGCCTAGTCATTTTATCAGAGGCTCGGTGACATATCTGGTAATGCAAGAAACAACAATTTTGTAAGACAGGCAAAATATAAATAATATAGCTAAGAGCATTAATAGACTTACAGGTAAATATTTAAGCCAAGAGCCTGCTACATCAAAACAACTTCTGAATAGGTTACCAAGACTAGGGTCTGATTTTTCATATGGTTCATTAAGTGTGTTATATTAGAGGATTAACTGGGTATGAAAACACAGCATTCAGTTTGAATTATGGCACAGAGGCCTCCCTGAGATGCTGTAGGGATATCAAGGCCCACGCGGTTTTGTAGCACCACTTTTCTCACCAGAGACCTCAGAATTCAGTAGGCTAATAGCCTGATTACCATTATTTAAGACCTGTGAGTGAACTTAGGCTTTGGTCTGATCAGTTATATTCTCCAATTCTACTGAAGGCACAAAAATGACTGCTAAATAGTCATATCAGCGAAATACAGATCTCTTGACCCATTAAGCTTGTATGAATTATAAATTTGCTGGGGCCATATCTAAATTATTACATAAATGATCTTCAGTCCAAGGGAATCCTAGGGCACATCTTCCTATCCATCTTGTGGGAAGTCAAGGCCATAAATTAGTACCACAAATCTATTCAGTTCCATTATGTGCAACCCAGTGAATCTCTGGTCTTCTGACTCAGTCTGTTGCAGACTGTCACTAAGATAATGATATGTAGGCATTGTTCATAAGGCACCCAGCCTAATTTCCTAGTGCTGCTAGGCTGATTATCCTTAGTATGATTTAATTCTTCCCAACATAAAGGACCCTTTAAACTTAAATGACCATAGCCTGGTGTTAACCATATAAAGCCATCCCTTAATTGTGAGAGGTTTCCTTCTAATCAGGAGTTTCAGTTTTTGACTGAGATTCAGCTTCTTGTTCTGACTGAGCTTGAGTTATCATAATAGAAAATTCATGTTTATGGTCAAGGTCAAATCAGGTACTATTAATTGGCCACCTAGTAATATTGGTAGTGGCCTGAAAAGAACTGTGATTTATTTATTCTGGAATAATTTCCTAAGGACCATGCAGTTAGAACCTTGGACTGGAGAAATCCACGAAGGTAACAGAGAAGTACTGGATATAGGTCATTGACCATAAACACAACTGGATTAATTCGAAACTCTGCATAAGATTGTGAAATACATTTGTTTCATAAGAAAAAAAGGTGAGCAATTATCAAAGTAATTGGTATATAGCCCTAATCTGGCATCTTGGGTTAGATATCTACTTCAGATGTCTTCTCATCCTTGTCTGGTAGTTTCTCTTCTGCTTGAGTATTGTTTTAAGGTGATTTTCAGTCCAGCAGTTCTCACTAAAGGCTGGTCCAGTGCAGGAGCCCTAAGTGGAAATATTAATCCAAGAGTCAGTTCTCTTCAGTTTCCCTGTGCATGAGCTAGTTAAGAGTACCTGATAAAGTTCCTTCCATCTAGGCTGAAGATAGTCCTTTAAATTATGTCTTTTCCAGTATGCATGATCTCCTTCTTGCATGGGGCATCCAATCTTCATCCAAAGATAAGATTACTGAGATAAGCTTCAGAAACAAATTTAGACTGTCCTTTTAATAATTCATTTAAACTTTACATTAATATAATATAGCAGCAAGTGGCTGAGAAGTGAGTCTTAGTAAATACAGACCTCAATTAACAAAACTAGAATTTAATATCCTCTGAAACATAATCTTTTTTTCTAAAATTATCCTCATTTTTACCAAATATAGCCAGATTAAGACTAATTTGTTTGCACAGTGAGTCCGGTTTCAATAAACTTGGCTTGATGATTTATAATTGTAATTGATCATACAGGCTTTTTAAACTGGCTGTGCTGGAACTTTTTTTTCATAAATTTATTTATTTATTTTTGGCTGCATTGGGTCTTCGTTGCTACATGCAGGCTTTCTCTAGTTGTGGCGAGCAGGGGCTACTCTTCACTGCAGTGTGCAGGATTCTCATCGCAGTGACTTCTCTTTTTGTGGAGCACAGGCTCTAGGTGCATGAGATTCAGTAGTTGTGGCACGTGGGCTCAGTAGCTATGGCTCTCTAGAGCACAGTCTCAGTAGTTGTGGTGCATGGGATTAGTTGCTCCACAGCATGTGGGATCTTTCTGGACCAGGGCTCAAACCCATGTCCCCTGCATTGGCAGGTAGATTCTTAACCACTGCACCACCAGGGAAGCCCCCCTGTGTTGGAATTTTTATTTTACTTTTTATTTATCTTTTTAACATCTTTATTGGACTATAATTGCTTTACAATGGTGTGTTAGGCTTTACAACAAAGTGAATCAGCTATACATATACATATATCCCTATATCTCCTCCCTCTTGCATCTCCCTCCCACACTCCCTAACTTACCCCTCTAGGTGGTCACAAAGCACCAACCTGATCTCCCTGTGCTATGTGGCTGCTTCCCACTAGCTATTTTACATTTGGTAGTGTATATATGTCTATGCCACTCACTTCATCTCAGCTTACCCTTCCGCCCCCCATGTCCTCAAGTCCATTCTCTATGTCTGCGTCTTTATTCCTGTCCTGCCCCTAGGTTCTTCAGAACCAATTTTTTTCTTTCTTTTTTTTTTTTTAGATTCCATATATATGTGTTAGCATATGGTATTTGTTTTTCTGTTTCTGACTTACTTCACTCTGTATGACAGATTCTAGGTCCATCCACCTCACTACAAATAACTCAGTTTCATTTCTTTTTATGGCTGAGTAATATTCCATTGTATATATGTGCCACATCTTCTTTATCCATTCATCTGTCGATACACACTTAGGTTGCTTCTGTATCCTGGCTATTGTAAATAGAGCTGCAGTGAACATTGTGGTACATGACTCTTTTTGAATTATGGTTTTCTCAGGACATATGCCCAGTAGTGGGATTGCTGTGTCGTATGGTAGTTCTATTTTTAGTTTTTTAAGAAACCTCCATACTGTTCTCCATAGTGGCTGTATCAATTTACATTCCCACCAACAGTGCAACAGGGTTCCCTATTCTCCACACCCTTTACAGCATTTATTGTTTGTAGATTTTTTTCTTTTTTCAGTACACGGGCCTCTCACTGTTGTGGCCTCTACCATTGTGGAGAAGAGGCTCCGGATGTGCAGGCTCAGTGGCCATGGCTGTCGGGCCCAGCTGCTCCACAGCATGTGGGATTTTCATGGAACGGGGCACGAACCCGTGTCTCCTGCATTGGCAGGTGGACTCTAAACCACTGCGCCACCAGGGAAGCCCTGTTTGTAGATTTTTTGATGATGGCCATTCTGACTGGTGTGAGATGATATCTCATTGTAGTTTTGATTTGCATTTCTCTAATCATTAGTGATGTTGAGCATCCTTTCATGTGTTTGTTGGCAATCTGTATGTCTTTTTTGGAGAAATGTCTATGTAGGTCTTCTGCCCATGTTTGGATTGGGTCATTTGTTTTTTTGATACTGAGCTGCTTATAAATTTTGGAGATGAATCCTTTTTCAGTTGCTTCATTTGCAAATATTTTCTCCCATTCTGAGGGTTGTCTTTTTGCCTTATGTTTTCCGTTGCTGTGCAAAAGCTTATAAGTTTCAAGTTTATTGATTGATTGATTGATTGATTGATTGATTCTTTGCGGTACAGGGGCCTCTCACTGTTGTGGACTCTCCCGTTGCGGAGCACAGGCTCCAGATGCGCAGGCTCAGTGGCCGTGGCTCATGGGCCCAGCTGCTCCACAGCATGTGGGATCTTCCTGGACCAGGGCACGAACCCTTCTCCCCTGTATCGGCAGGCAGACTCTCAACCACTGCACCACCAGGGAAGCCCGGTCCCATTTATTTTTGTTTTTATTTCCACTTCTCTAGGAGGTGGGTCAAAAAGAGTTTTGCTGTGATTTATGTCATAGAGTGTTCTGCCTATGTTTTCCTCTAAGAGTTTGATAGTGTCTGCCCTTAAATTGAAGTCTTTAATCCATTTTGAGTTTATTTTTATGTATCGTGTAAGGGAATGTTCTAATTTCATTCTTTTACATGTAGCTGTCCACTTTTCCCAGCACCACTTATTGAAGAGGCTGTCTTTTCTCCATTGTATATTCTTGCCTCCTTTATCACAAATAAGGTGACCATATGTGTGTGGGTTTATCTCTGGGCTTTCTATTCTGTTCTATTGATCTATATTTCTGTTTTTGTGCCAGTACCATACTGTCTTGATGACTGTAGCTTTGTAGTGTAGTCTGAAGTCTGGTAGCCAGTTTCCTCCAGCTCTGTTTTTCTTTCTCTAGATTGCTTTGGCTATTCGGGGTCTTTTGTGTTTGCATACAAATTGTGCAATTTTTTGTTCTAGTTCTGTGAAAAATGCCATTGGTAGTTTTCTAGGGATTGCACTGAATCTGTAGATTGCTTTGGGTAGTAGAGTCATTTTCACAATGTTGATTCTTCCAATCCAAAAACATGGTATATCTCTCCATCTGTTTGTGTCATCTTTAATTTCTTTCATCAGTGTCTTATAGTTTTCTGCATACAGGTTTTGTTTCCTTAGGTAGGTTTATTCCTAGGTATTTTATTCTTTTTGTTGCAGTGGTAAATGGGAGTGTTTCCTTAATTTCTGTTTCAGATTTTTCATCATTAGTGTATAGTAATGCAACAGATTTCTGTGCATTAATTTTGTATCCTGCTACTTTACCAAATTCATTGATTAGTTCTAGAAGTTTTCTGGTAGCATCTTTAGGATTCTCTATGTATAGTATCATGTCATCTGCAAACAGTGACAGCTTTCCTTCTCTTCCGAGTTGGATTCCTTTTATTTCTTTTTCTTCTCTGATTGCTGTGGCTAAAACTTCCAAAACTATGTTAATAATATTGGTGAGAGTGGACAATCTTGTCTTGTTCCTGATATTAGAGGAAATGGTATCAGCTTTTCACCATTGAGAACGATGTCGACTGTGGGTCATATGTGGCCTTTATTATGTTGAGGTAAGTTCCCTTTATGCCTACTTTCTGGAGGGGTTTTATCATAAATTGGGGTCAATTTTGTCAAAAGCTTTTTCTGCATCTGTTGAGATGATCATATGGTTTTTCTCCTTCAATTTGTTAATATGGTGTATCATGTTGATTGACTTGCGTATATTGAAGAATCCTTGCATTCCTGGGATAAACCCCACTTGATCATGGTGAATGATCCTTTTAATGTGCTGTTGGATTCTGTTTGGTAGTATTTTGTTGAGGATTTTTGCATCTGTGTTCATCAGTGATATTGGCCTGTAGTTTTCTTTCTTTGCGACAACTTTGTCTGGTTTTGGTATCAAGGTGATGGTGGCTTCATAGAATGAGTTTGGGAAGTGTTCCCTCCTCTTCAGTTTTTCCCAGGAGTTTAAGTAATTGCTTGAGATGTAACTTTAGATTGTTAATTTGAGATTTTTCTTGTTTATTGAAGTAGGCCTCTATTGCTATAAACTTTCCTCTTGGTACTACTTTTGCTGCATCACACACATTTTTGTATGGCATATTTTATTTTTGATTTGTCTTTAGGTATTTTTTGATTTCTCCTTTGAATACTTTGTTGACCCAATAGTTATTTAGTAGCATGGTATTTATTCTCCATATATTTCCAGTTTTGTTCTTGTAGGTGACTTCTAGTTTCATACCATCGTGACTGGAATAGATGCTTGATATGATTTCAGTCTTTATCGACACTTTTTTACTGAGACTTGTTTTTTCCTCCTAACATGGAGTCCATCCTTGAGAAAGTTCCATGTGCACTTGAAAATAATGTGTATTCTGCTGCATTTGGACAGAATGTTTGGCATGAATTTTGAAATCCACCTATCTAATGTTTCATTTAAGACCACTGGTTTTGTTGTTGTTGTTTTGTTGACTGCATGATCTAGATCTACACATTTATGTAAGTGGGGTGTTAAAGTTTCCTACTACTATTGTGTTGCTGTCAGTTTCTCCTTTTAGGTCTGTTAATAATTGCTTTATATATTTTGATGCTCCCATATCAGGTGCATATGTATTTGTAACTGTTATGTCTTTTTGTTATTGTTGTTATGTCTTCTTGGTGCATTGTCTCCTTTATCTTTACATAGCACCCATTTTGTCTTCTGTTATTATTTTTTTGACTTCACATCTATTTTGTCTGATATTTGGAGTGTCATCTACCTTTCCTTCACTTTGAGCCTATCTTTGCCGTTAAACTAGGTGAGTCTCCTAGAGGCAGCATGTTGTTGGGTCTTGATTTTTAATCCATTCAACAATGCGTCTTTTATTAGTGACTTCAATACTCTCTGGTAGATGAGGACTTAGTACCACAGTTATATCTTCTGTTTTCTTCTTGTTCTATATCTCCATTGTTTCTTTTTCATTATGTTTCTGTCTGCCATGTTGGTTTGGTGGTTTTCTATGATGTTTTCTCAGCTTTCTTTTTTATGTTTTGTGTTTTGTTCTAGGTTTATGTCTTGCGATTACCATGAAGTTTGTATAAAATGTCTCATAAAACCAACTATATTCCTTAAAAAAAAAATCATGCTTCCTACATCCACTAGGATGGCTGTAATAATAATTATTTTTTAAAGGAAAAAAGCAAGTGTTGGCAACAATGTGGAGGAATTGGAACACTTGTACCTTGCTGATAGGAAAGTAAAATAGTGGAACAAAATTTGGTGATTCCTCAAAGATAAGCATGGAATTGCTATATGACCCAGAACTTTTACTCCTAAGTATATACCCAAGGGAATTGAAAACAAGAGCTCAAATATATGTCTATGCATGCTCATAGCAGCACTATTTACGAATAGTCGAAAGGTGTAAACCTGAATTTCCATCTACAGGTGAATGGATAAACAAACTGTAGTGTACACTAACAATGAAATATTATTCAGCCATTAAAAGGGATTAAATACTGACACATGCTACAGTGCAGATGAACTTTGAAGACATTACGTTAAGGGAAAGAAGCCAGTCACATAAGGTCACATTTGTGTGATTCCATTTATATGAAATATCCAGAATAAATTAATCCACAGATGGAAAAAGCAGGTTCGTGGTTGCCAAGCACTAGGAGAAGGGAGGAATGGGAGTAACTGCTTAGTGGGTACAATGTTTCCTTTTGGGATGCTAGGAATGTTTTGGAACTATTTTAGAGGGGTGGTGGTACAACATTGTGAATATACTACATGCCACTGAAATGTTCACTTTAAAATGGTTAATTTTAGGGCTGCCCTGGTGCTGCAGTGGTTGAGAGTCCGCCTGCCGATGCAGGGGACGTGGGTTCGTTCCCCGGTCCAGGAAGATCCCACATGCCGTGGAGCGGCTGGGCCTGTGAGCCATAGCCGCTGAGCCTGCATGTCCGGAGCCTGTGCTCTGCAATGGAGAGGCCACAGCAGTGAGAGGCCTGTGTACCACAAAAAAATAAATTAAATAAATAAATAAATAAAATGGTTAATTTTAAAATGTTTTGTGAATTTTACGTAAAAGTATTTTTTTTATTGCAAACTACATAAAATGCTTTGCTAGGATGGTTAAACAAATTATGACACATCGAAACAGTGAAATATTATAGAAATGGAGCTGGATGAATCAGGCTCCCAGACTTCAGACTATACTACAAAGCTACAGTCATCAACACAGTATGGTACTGGCACAAAAACAGAAATAGAGATCAATAGAACGGAATAGAAAGCCCAGAGATAAACCCACACACATATGGTCACCTTATCTTTGATAAAGGAGGCAAGAATATACAGTGGAGAAAAGACAGCCTCTTCAATAAGTGGTGCTGGGAAAACTGGACAGGTACATATAAAAGTATGAAATTAGAACACTCCCTAACACCATACACAAAAATAAACTCAAAATGTATTAACGATCTAAATGTAAGACCAGACAATATCAAACTCTTAGAGGAAAACATAGGCAGAACAGTCTATGACATAAATTACAGCAAGATCCTTTTTGACCCACCTCCTAGAGAAATGGAAACAAAAACAAAAATAAACAAGACCCAATTAAAGTCTTAAATGGAAAACCTAAAACTGTAAAACTCCTAGAAGAAAACATAGGCTAAAATTTCCCTGACATGTCTAAGCAATGATTTTTTTGATATATCAAAATGAGACGCAACAAAATAAAATACATGTAGGGTTACATCACAGGAAAAAATCTTCAGCACAGAAAAGGAAACTATATACAATATGAAAACGCAATATATGGAAAGGGAGAAAATTTTTGCAAATCCTATATCTGATAGGGATTAATATTCAAAATATTAAGAACTCTTACAACTTAATAGCAAAAAGTAGTAATGCTATTTTAAAATGGGGAAAAAACCTGAATAGAAAATTTTCCAAAAAGATATTTAAATGGCCAAAAGGTATATGAAAAGTTGCTCATAACTAATCATTAAGGAAATCAAAACCACAATGAGATATACTTTTGTTATAAAGTCTATCATCAAAAATCAAAAGATAAAATGTGCTGGCAAGGAGGTGGAGAAAAAGGAACTTTTGTGCACCGCAGTGGGAATATAAATTGGTGCAGCCATTATGGAAATATTAGGGAGGTCCCTCAAAAAATTAAAAATAGAAGGGCCATATAATCCAGCAATTTCACTTCTGGGTATATACTCAAAGAAAACAAAATCTTTTGTTGAAAAGATGCCTACTCCTTTCATGTTTATTACAACATTCTTAACAATGTCCAAGACATAAAAACAATTCAGTTGTTTGGGTTGAAAAATGAGTGAATAAAGATGGTGTGGTGTATACACACCATGGAATACTATTCAACCATGAAAAAGAAGGTAGTCCTGTTTTTGTCACAATATGAACTGATCATGTGGGCATTATGATAATTGAAAGAAATCACACAAGGAAAGGCAAATTCTGTATAAACTCACTTAGGTGTAGAATTATAAAAAAAAAAAACAGGTTCCTAAGAAAAAATCAGATTTTTGGTTACTAGAAGTTGGTGGTAGGAGAGTTGGACATAGGTAGTTAAAAGATAAAAACGTCTAGGTATGAGATAAATAAGTGCTGGAGATATAATGAACAACATAATAACTATAGTTAATACTGCTTTATGGTACATCTGAACATTGCCAAGAGAGTAAATCCTATGTTTTCATCACCCGGAAAAAAAAAATTGTAACTCTGTGATGTAATGGATGGTAAGTAAACTTATTGTGGTAATTATTTCACAATCTATGTATACTGAGTCATTATGCTGTAGACCTCAAACTTGTACTGTGCTGTATATCAATTCTATCTCAATAAAATTGAAAAAAAAGATTACATTATATACCATTAGTGAAATGCAAATAAAAATATCACTGAGATACCACTACACACCTATTAGAATAGCTGAAATCCAAAATACTAACAACACTAAATGCTGACAAGGATGTGGAGCAACAAGAACTCTTATTCATTGCCAATGGAAATGCAAAATGCAACACAGAATTTGGAAGCCTTGTTTCTTACAAAACTAAACATGCTGTTACCATATGATCCAGCAATCACACTCTTTGATATTAATCCAAAGGAACTGATAACAATTTATGTCCACAGAAAATTTATGGCAGCTTTATTCATAATTTCCAAAATTTGGAAAGAAGGCGTCCTCTAAGTGGATCCATGGATAAATAAACCATGGTACATTCAGATAATGGAGTATTATTCAGTACTAAAGAGAGATATTAAGCTGAGAAAAGACAAGGAGAGACCTTAAATGAATATTTCCAGTCTTGAAAGCCAACCTACTCTCTGATTCTAAGTGTATAACATTCTGGAGAAGGCAAAGGTATTGTGAAAAAAAAGACAGGTGATGGCTAGGGTTTGGGGAAGAGACAGGGATGAACAGGGCATTTTTGGGGCAGTAAAACTGTACAATTTTATCAAGGTTGATAGGTGTCATTTGCATTTGTCAAAATGTTTGGAATGTACAACACCAGGAGTGAGCATAATGTAAAGTTTAGAATTTGACTGATAATGTGGTGTTAATATTGTTTTATTGATTGTAACATGTGTATTACATTGTCACTGGGAGGTTGATGGTGGGAGAAGCTGTTTGTGTTCATGGGGAGGGAAGAGAGGACAGAGGTAGCTTATGGAAACTTTCTGTATTTATCACTCAGTTTTGCTGTAAACCTAAAAGTGTTCTACCAGAGTCTATTAATTGAAAAAAAAAAAAAAAGACCCACAAGTCAATTTGCATAGATATTTGCAAATATATACCCAAAAAACCAAATATTGCAAAGTGAATCCTAAAATATAAAGTCTTTATCCCTGACTTGTGGGTATTTTGAGTGGTTTTTATTTCCTAAAGTATGGTTTTCAGGATTCTTTATAATTTGTACAATGAAATGAACTTGTGTTAAGAAGATTAGTGAATTTTTTGAAGTTTATTCTGTATGAATCACTGATTTAAAATCATGAAGAGGCTTGCCCTCGAAGTGGATAATTGTAAAGTCCAACCAATGAAACTAAATTCTGCAAAAATTTGTTAAAATGAGTAGAGGTGATAGACAAGGATGAAGATGTCAGAGGAGTAGGACATGGAGTGCAACTCCTCCCACAAATACATCAAAAATGTATCTACAAGTGGAGCAATTTGCACAGAACATCTACTGAATGCTGTCAGAAGACCTCCGACATCTGAAAGGGAAAGAAAACTTCCACACAACTGGGGAGGACAAAAGAAAAAATAATAAAAAAGAGAAAGGAATTGGGATGGGACTGCACCCCATAGAGGGAGCTATGAAGGAGTAAAAGTTCCTGAACCCTGGAAAGTCCCCTCACTGTGGGGAGATCAGCCTAGATGAAGGGGGAGCTCTGGGGCCTTGGAGGAGAATGTAGCAACCCGTTTGAAGAAGGCAAGGTGGAAAGTGACCCACACAGATGGTTGGTACCACCATCCTGCACTCCACAGCCTAAGACACACATCTTCTGGTGTGGGTGGGGGCTGGATGCTGAAGCTTGGGCTTTGGAGGTCAGACACAGGGAGAAGGCTGGGTTAGCTGTACAGAGACAGCCTGAAGGGGCTAGAGTGTGGCAAATGATGGTGTACTTGGAAGAAGCCTGGGCCCACCAGAGAGGCAATGTACCACTGTTGGGGGACATGTGAAGAGAAGGGTAGGATCACCATAGGAGCTTCTTTCCTGTACATGCTCTTAGGCATCAGGACAACTCCTACACAAGCTTCAGGGGCGGGAACAACTACAAGACCCATGAGCAGTGTAGGTGCCTAGCACTGCCCCTGCTTTCCTGGGAGTACATGGGCCACCACTGCCACTGGGAAAACAAGGACCAGGGGGGCCAGTTGCTGCCCCCACCATCTGGGGAGAGTGTATGGGCTTTGAGCAGGTGCTGGTTGCTGCCCTGGCTGTCCCAGGAGTTCACAGGCACCCGCCCCTGAGAAAACCATGTGCAGGCTCTGATTACTGCCCCCACTATCCTAGGAGCACACATGGGCCACCACACAGGCACACCCTCTATCAAGGGGATAACAGTCAACATATGCTGAGGAAAGAAGCAGCAAGGATACAAACTAAAAGCAGCCCCTCCATTCCAGGCAAGATGGAGGAGTAGAACTTAGAGAAGAGTTAACACCTATCCTTCTGAAACTATTTCAAAAATTGCAGAGGAAGAAACACTTCCAAATTCATTCTTTGTGGCCACCACCACCCTGATACCAAAACCAGACAAAGATATCACACACACACACACAAATTACAGGCCAATATCAATGATAAACAAACAAAAATCCTCAACAAAATACTAGCAAACCAAATCCAATAATACATTAAAAGGATCATACACCATGATCAAGTGAGATTTATACCACTTATGCAAGGATTTTTCAATATCTGCAAATCAATCAACATGATACATATTAAAGTGAAGAATAAAAACCATATGATCATCTCAATAGATGCAGAAAAAGATTTTGACAAAATTCAATGCCCGTTTATGATTAAAAAAAAAAAAAAAAAAACCTTCCAGAAAGTGGGCATAGAGGGAACATACCTCAACATAATAAGGGCCATATATGACAAACCCACAGCTAACATCATACTTGATAGTGAAAAGCTTAAAATATTTCCACTAAGATCAAGAACAAGACAAGGATGTCCACACTTAAAACTTTTATTTAACATAGTTTTAGAAGTCTTAGCCATGGCATTCAGAAAAGAAAAAGAAATAAAATGAACCTAAGTTGGAAAAGAGGAAGTAAAACTGTCATTATTTGCAGATGACAATATACCATACATGGAAAATCCTAAAGATGCTACCAGAAAACTAGTAGAGTTCATCAATGAATTCGGTAAAGTAGCAGGATACAAAATGAATACACAGAAATCTGTTGCATTTCTATACATTAACAATGAAATACCAAAAAGAGAAATTAAAGAAATAATCCCATTTACCTTTGCATCAAAAAGAATAAAATACCTAGGAATAAAGCTAGCTAAGGAGAATCAAAAACTATGATCAAATGGATGGTTGAACAAGATATGACAAAATATGTACCGGTCAAGTATGTGTATAGTTCAATACAAAACATCTACATATAAAAAGCAAACTTTTTGTGCTTCCCTGGTGGCACAGTGGTTGAGAATCCACCTGCCAATACAGGGGACGTGGGTTCGTGCCCTGGTCCGGGAAGATCCCACATGTCGCAGAGTGGTTGGGCCCGTGAGCCATGGACGCTGAGCCTGCGCATACAGAGCCTGTGCTCCGCAACGGGAGAGGCCACAACAGTGTGAGACCCTTGTACCGCAAAAAAAAAAAAAGCAAACTTTGACAAGTATAAAGGGAAAAACATCACACAACTAGTAGGAAACTATAGTACTACACTGTCAACAATGGATAGATCATCAGGAAAGAATATCAATAAAGAAACACTGTGCTTGAACAACTCTATAGATCAAATAGACCAATAGACATACACAAGAACAAAAGAATATTAATTCTTCTCAAGCACACACAGAACATTCTCCAGGATGGGTCATGCTAGGACATCACACAAATCTTAACAAATATCAGAAGACTGAAGACCATTAAAAAATAATCTTTATAAAAAGTCACAATGGGGGGTCCCCTGGTGGTGCGGTGGTTGAGAGTCTGCCTGCCGATGCAGGGGACACAGGTTCATGCCCCAGTCCGGGAAGATCCCACGTGCCGCCGAGCAGCTGGGCCCGTGAGCCATGACTGCTGAGCCTGTGCGTCTGGAGCCTGTGCTCCGCAATGGAAGAGGCCACAACAGAGAGAGGCCCGTGTACTGCAAAAAAATTGACCATGGGGTCAAGAGAGAAATCAAAAAATAAATTAGAAAGCATCTTGAAACAAATTTTTAAAAAACACAACTTACCAAAACTTATGGATGCAGCAAAAGTAGTACTAAAGGGTAAGTTTATACAAATAAAGAACTACATTTTAAAAAAGAAAGATCTTAAATAAATAACCTTATTTTACACCTCAAGGTCCTAGAGAAGGGAGAACAAACAAAGCACAAACTTAGCAGAAGGAAGGAAATAATAAAGATTAGAGTAAAAATGAACAAAACAGAGATTAGAAACAATTAAAAATTGAGTTGAATTA
>NW_020174374.1:248408-248575 GCF_003031525.2 Neophocaena asiaeorientalis asiaeorientalis | reverse complement strand
TACATATGTCCATGCCACTCTCTCCCTTTGTCACAGCTTACCCTTCCCCCTCCCTGTGAGTTGAATTTTTGAAAAGATAAAATTGACACATGCAAAAAAGAAAGGAGAGGTAGGGAGCAGAGATCAAGATGACAAAGTAGAAACATGTGAAGCTCATCTCCGACCAC
>NW_020174374.1:245316-247370 GCF_003031525.2 Neophocaena asiaeorientalis asiaeorientalis | reverse complement strand
ATAGAATTTTTTCCCCTGGAAGGGAGCTGTGAAAGAAGAAATGTAAATGTTCCCTTGCTCTGGGAACCACCTTCACTGTCTGGGAAGTCCACTGGGACTGACAGGGAGCTGGAGATGACTAGATTCTGCTCATGAGGAGGGTGTGGGTGCTGGCTTGCTAGCAATCAGGGTAGAGAGAGGCCACTGCCAGTCGCCACAAGTCCCAGCTGTAAATGCATGCCCAGTAGGGTGCAGTTCTGGTGGCAGTGCACTTTGTGAGTGCACATATGACAGAGTTGGAACTGATGCTGGAGCCAAGTACTAGTGCTCCCACAATGGGGGTGGGTCTGGGGGTGGGTGCAGCAGCTGGAGTTTGTTGGGGTGTACAGTGTATGGCAGGCAAAACCACAGAATCACAAGTCCTAGCAGACAGCCCTAGGGAGGGGTACATAGTGGCTCCTTTCCTGGCAGGAGTGCTCCAGTTCTGCCTGCCAGTTTGAAGCTCAGTCTGAGGGCCTCTACTCCAACAAATGGGGAGCAGAACCCATCCCTGTCCTGTGACAGCCACGGAGCAAAGAGGAAGCCCTGTCCAACATCTAGCTCAGGCTCTGTTCATCACAACACTAAGCACACCCCTAGCAAAAGAAGAATTGCCAGCACGCTCTGAGAAAAGATGTGGTAAGTAACCTTACCAAAAACATCCCTTGCACTGAAAATATTAGACTCACACAGGGACAGTTCCCCATAAAAACAGCCTTTTGAGACTATGGTAGATAACTGTTTCTCCTAAGTTCATAGAGACAGAGAAAATAAAGTAAAATAGAAAAGGAGAGGAACAGCTCGCAGTTAAAAGAACAAGAGAAACCCCCTGAAAGAAAGAAAACAGTAAAACAGACCTCTCTAGTCTACTAGACCCTGAGTTGAAAAAGGAGATAATAAAAATGCTAAAGTAATTAAGGAAGATTATCAATAGAAATGCAGATTACTGTAACAAGAAAGTAGACATTATAAAGTGGAACCAATAAAGGGTAGACAACTCAACTGCCAAGATAAAAATTGAGCTAAAAGTAATGGATAGCAGACTAAATAATGTAGAAGAAAAAATAAGTGGTCTTGAAGATAGAATAATGGGAATTGCCCAATCAGAACATCAGACAGAAAGACAAGTGAAAAAAAAGAAAAGAAAAGAAAGAAAGCAATATACAAGAACATTGGATAACATAAAGCATATACATAATAGGGGTTCTAGTGTAGAAGGAAATGAAAAGGGGCTTGAAAATGTACTTGAAGAAATTGTGGCTGAAAACTTCTCAAACTTAAAGAAGGAAAGATATCCAGGTATGAAAAGCACAGTGTCCCAAACAAGATGAACTTAAACAGACCCACACCAAGACACACCATAAAGAAAATGGCAAAAGTTAAAGATAAAGAGAGGATCCTAAAAGCAGCAAGAGAAAAACAAAGAGTCAGTTACAAGTGAACACCCCCCAAGGCTATCAGCTGATTTCTCGACAGGAAATTTGCAGGCCAGAAGGGAGTGACATGATGTATACAAAGTACTGAAAGCAAAAAACTCTTAAACTAGGATACTCTATACAGCAAAATTATCATTTAGAATAGAAGGAAAAACTAAGAATTTCCCAGACAAGCAAAACTCAAAAGAAGACAGCAATACTAAAATTATCCTAAAAGAAATACTGAAAAGTCTTCTGTAAGTAGAAAGAAGCAAGAATTTATAGAAAAGGGAATAACACAATAGGAAAGGCAAAACTACAAAAGGATTGATCACTTAAATAAGTCAGTTCATAGAGTAAAAAAACAAAAAATTGTCAATGTGATTATAATTACAACTAACAACAAAAGAATAAACATGAAGATGTAGACAAGGACATCAAAATCACGGAATGTGGGGAAAGGGAGTTAAAAAATGTACTTCTTTAGAACGTATTTGAGCTTATGTGGCTATCAGTCTAAAGCAAGAAGATAGTTATGGGTTAACATAGTTAAAAACCAGGGTAACCTCAAATCAAAAAACATACAATAAAAAAAAAAAAAAAAAAAAAAAAAAAAAAAAA
>NW_020174374.1:233916-245082 GCF_003031525.2 Neophocaena asiaeorientalis asiaeorientalis | reverse complement strand
GTAAACC
The DNA here is from genome assembly GCF_003031525.2 of Neophocaena asiaeorientalis asiaeorientalis. Taxonomy (NCBI): domain Eukaryota; kingdom Metazoa; phylum Chordata; class Mammalia; order Artiodactyla; family Phocoenidae; genus Neophocaena; species Neophocaena asiaeorientalis. Next base: position 245,075 of record NW_020174374.1, on the reverse strand, counting down.
CAAAAAAAAAAAAAAAAAAAAAAAAAAAAAAAAAAAAAAAAAAAAAAAAACATACAATAGATTCACAAAAAACAAAAAAGAAATGAACTCAAGAATATTACAAAAGAAAAGCATTAAACAAGAAAGAAAGAAAGAAAGAAAAACAGAAGCAGAAAGGAACAAAGAGCTACAAAATCAACTGGAAAAAGGTTTAAAATGGTAATAAATATATATTTATCAATAATTACTTTCAATATCAATGGACTAAATGCTCTGATCAAAAGACATAGAGTGGTAAATTCGATTTTTTTTTTAAAAAAAAGGAAAGAAAAAAAAATTTACAACATGCTGCCTACAAGAGACTCACTTTATGGTGAAAGATACAGATTGAAAGTAAGAGGATGAAAAAAAAATTGCACGTAAATGGTTGTGACAAGAAAGTGAGGGTAGCGATACTCTTATCAGACAAAATAGACTCTAAATCAAAGTCATAATAAAAGACAAAGAAGGACACTATTTAATAACAATGGTATAAATACAAGAAGAGGATATGATACTTCTTAACATATAGACACCCAATATAGGAGCACCTAAATATATAAAAAATGCTAACAGAAAAAAAGTGAGAAATGGACAAGCATACAATAATTGTAGGAGACTTAACTCCCCATTGATATCAACAGACAGACCCTCTAGATGGAAAATTAATAAGGTAACAGAGATCCTAGATAACAAAGTAGCATAGCTGGACTTATTGATATGTACAGGACACTACATCCAAAACAAGAATACACATTATTTTCAAGCATGCATAGAACATTCTCTAGAATTAATCACATACCAAGACACAAAACAAGCCTCAGTAAAGAGGTTAGAAATTATTTTAAGCATCTTTTCTGACCACAGTGCTATGAAACTAGAAATCAACCATAGAAAGAAAAACAAGAAAAAAAAAAAGATTACATGGAGACTAAACAACATGCTACTGAAAAACCAGTGGGTCAATGCTTAAATCAAAGAGGAAATCAGAAAATACCCTGAGACAAATGATAATGAAAGCACAACCTTAGAAAATCTATGGGATACAGCAAAACAGTTCTAAGAGGGAATAGCAACACAGGACTTCCTCAACAAAGAAGAAAACTCTCAAATAAACAACCTAACCTGTTACCTAAAAGAATTAGAAAAAGAAGAAAAAACAAAACCCCCAGTCAGCAGAAGGAAGGAAGTAATAAATATCAGAGAGGAAATAAAACAGAGATAAAACTAGAAAAGGTCACTAAAACAAGAGCTGATATTTGAAAAGATAAAAAAAAATTTTTTGTGAAAGTTCTGGCCAGGCTCACCAAGAAGAAAAGAGAGAGGACCCAAATAAAATAACAAATAAAACAATATATACCAGAGAAATATAAAAAGAAAGAAAGAAAGAGAGAGAGAGAGAGAGAAAAGAAAGAAGAAAGAAAGAAAGAAAGAAAGAAAGAAAGAAAGAAAGAAAGAAAGAAAGAAAGAAAAAATACTACAAACAATTACATGCCAACAAATTGGACAACCTAGACAAAATGGTCAAGTTTCTAGAAACACACAGCCTGCCAAAATTGAGTCAAGATTAAACAGATCATTTGAACAGATCAATCACTAGAAGTGAACTAGAATGTGTAAGGAAAAACTCCCTGCAAAGTCCAGCATGGGATGGCTATACTGGGGAATTCTACCAAAGATACAAAGAAGTCCTAACTAAATTTCTCAGACTATTCCAAAAGACTGAAGACAAAGAAACACTCCCAAAGTCACTCTATGAAACCACCATCACCCTGATAGGTATACCAGACAAAGATGCTGCAAAAAGAGAAAATTACAGGCCAGTATCTTTGATAAACATAGATGCAAAAGCCTCAACAAAATATTAGCAAGCTGAATCCAACAATACATAAAAAGGATTATGCACCATGATCAAGTTGGATTGATTCCAGGATCACAAGGATAGCTTAACATATGCAAATTAATCAGTGTAATACACCACATCAACAAAAGAAAAGAATAAACCACATGATCATCACAATAGATGCAGAAAAAAACATTTGATAAATTTGAACATCCATTCAGGGACCATATCTCAATCCAATGAAAGTCATTTATGACAAATCCAGAGCCAACATAATACTCAACAGTGAGAAATGACATCCTTCTTGCTGAATTCTGGAACAAGACCAGGATGCCCACACTTACCACTTCTGTTCAACATAGCATTGGAAGACTTAGCCACAGCAATCAGGCACGGGAAAAAAAAAAAGAAAGAAAAGAAATAAAATAAAAATAAATAAGTAAAATCCAGATTGGAAGGAAAGAGATAAAACTGTCATTACATGCAGGTGGCATGATAACCTTTATAGAAAACCCTAAAGACTCACACAAAAACTAATAAAATAATTCACCAGGATAAAAAATTAATATACAGAAATAAGTTGCATTTATTTACACTAACAATGAAATATCAGAAAGAGAAAGTAAAAAAGCAATCCCATTTCAAACTGCATTAAAAAAAATACCTAAGAATAAACATAACCAAGGAGGTTGAAGACCTAGATACTGAGAACTGTAAAACATTGTTAAGGGAAATTGAAGATGATTCAAAGAAATGGAAAGATATCCCATGGTGTTGGATTGGAAGAACTAATATTGCTAAGATGGCCACATTACCCAAAGCAACCTACAGACTTAATGTGATCCCTATCAAATTACCCATTACTCTTTTCACAGAACTAGAACAAGTAATCCTAAAATTTACATAGAACCACAAAAGATCCAGAATTGCCAAAGCAATCCTGAGGAAAAAGAATAAAGCTAGAGGCATACCCTCCCAGACCTCAGACAATACTACCAAGCTACATTAATCAAAATGGCATGGTACTGGCACAAAAACAAAAATATAGATCAATGGAACAGAATAGGGAGCCCACAAATAAGCTCATACACCTATGGTCAATTAATCCTTGACCAAGGCGGGAATATATACAATGGAGATAAGACAGTCTCTTCAGCAAGTGGTGTTGAAAAATCCTGAGAGCCGCATGTAAATCAATGAAGTTAGAACATACTGCATACAAAAATAAACTCAAAGTATTTTAGAGAACTAAATATAATATATAACAGCATAAAAGTCCTAGAAGAGAACAAAGGCAAAATATTCTTGGACATAAATTGTAGCAGTATTATCTGAGATCAGTCTCCCAAGGCAAAAGAAACAAATGCAAAAGCAAACAAGTGGAACCTAATGAAACTTAAAAACTTGCACTGCAAAGGAAATCGTCAACAAAATGAAAAGACAACCTATGGAATGGGAGAAAATATTTGCAAACAATGCAATTAACAAAGGATTAATTTCCAAAATACACAAGTAGCTCATTCAACTCAGTATCAAAAAAAAAACCCAACACAATCAAAACATGCACAGAAAACCTAAATAGACATTTCTCTGAAGAAGTCATACAGATGGCCACACAATTGTCAACAATGAAAATTATTAAAGAAGTCAAAACCGCGATGAGGTATCACCTTACACTGGTTAGAATGGGTACCATTCAGAAAATCTACAAACAACAAATGCTGGAGAGGGTGTGGAGAAAAGGGAACCCTCCTACACTGTTGTTGGTAACGTAAACTGGTGCAGCACTATGCAGGACAGTATGGAGGTTACTTAAAAAACTAAAATGAAAGCTACCATATAATTCAGCAATCCACTCCTGGGTATATATCTGGAAAAGATAAAAACTCTAATTCAAAAAGATACATGCACCCCTATGTTCATACCAGCACTATTTACAATAGCCAAGACATGAAAACAACCCAATTGCCCATCAACAGATAATTGGCTTAAGAAGATGTGATATATAATACATAATATATATTATAATGAAATACTACTCAGCCATTAAAACGAATGAAATAATGTCATTTGCAGCAACATAGATGAACATAGAGATTGTCATGCTAAGTGAAGTAAGTCTGACAAAGACAAATATCATATAATATCACTTATATGTGGAATCTAAAAAATAATACCAATGAATTTATTTGCAAAACAGAAACAATCTCATAGACACAAAAAACAAAGTTATGGTTACCAAAGAGGAAAGGTCGGGGCGGGTGGAAAAGGAATATATTAGGAGTATGAGATTAACAGATACCAGCACCATGTATAAAATAGATAAACAACAAAGATTTACTGTATAGCACAGGGAAATTACATTCAATACTACAGTCAAAAAGAAAAAACCCAGTTATTGATATACTAGATTTGTGTTTACCTCTTAAACAGTTCTAGTTTCCACCTTACACAGAATAATCAGGGTGAGTGGAAAAACTCAAAAGTGAAATAAAGAATTTTATCAGTTAAAAAAACATTTTTGTAATAACCTATAATGGAAAATAATCTGATATATATATATATCTGAATCACTTTGCTCTACACAAGAAACTAACACTACTGTACTTCAAGTTAAAAAATATATAGAAGATGTAGTACTTCTTTTCTCTTTTCTTCTTAGTTTCAAGTATTCTCTCCCTCTTTTTTTTTTTGAGAGAAGATAAAATGTAGAGAATTATATATATATACATATATATAATTCAGTGATATATATATTCATTTCAAGTTAATTTTTGTGATTGTATGTCATACGTATATACAATAATACACATACACACAATCACAAAACCTACATACAAATACATATGACACACAATCACAAAAATTAACTTGAAATGAATTAAGAACTGAAAAATGAAACTTAAAGTAAGAAAACTCTTACAAGAACATATAGGAAAAAAGCATTAAACATTAGACTTGGATATAACACCCAAGGTACCAGCAACAAATTAAAACTACTAGATAAAAGAGAAAACATCAAACTAAAAATGTTCTGCATAGTGAAAGATGCAACAATATAAAAAGGCAACTTGACAAGTGGAGAAATATTTTCAAAACACATATCTAATAAGGGATTAATATACAAAATATGTAAGGAACTCAATAGCAAAAAACAAAAATAACCCAGATTTTAAAATGGGAAAAGTATGTGAATGGACGTTTTACCAAAGAAAACATACAAATGGTCAACGGAGACATGAAAAAGTGCTCAACATCACTAAAGAGGGAAATGCAAATTGTAACTACAATGAAATATCCCCTCACAGTTGTCAAACGGTTATTGTGAATAGAAAAAAACAATAGTTGGTGAGGATATAGAGAAATTGTAAGCCAGGGACACTGTTGGTGGGAATGTAAAAGGTGCAGCATTATGAAAAACAGTATGGGGATTCTCAAAAATGAAAAATACAACTATCATATGATACAGCAATCCCACATCTGGATATATGTCCCAAGGAATTGAAATCAGAATCTTGAAGACATATATGTACTCCCATGTTTATTGCAGCATTATTCACAACAGCCAAGATATAAAAACAACCTAAATGTCCATCAGTGGTTAAATGGATGTGTTACATACACATAATTCAATATTATATTTAGCCTTCAAACAGAAGAAATTTATGTTTCATATTTATGTGAAGACATGCATTACTGTGGCTAGTGAAATAAACCAGTCACAGAAGGACTAATATTGCATGATTGTGCTTATATGAGGTATCTATAGTCTAAGTCATAGAAACAGAGTAAAATGGTGGTTTCCTTGGACTGGAAGAATGGAAAATACAGAGCTGCTATTCAGCTATACCAGTTGTCAGTGATGTAAGATGCACAAATTCTAGAGATCTGCTGCACAGCATTGTGTCTATAGTAACAATATGACATTGTATACTTAAAATTTTGTTGAGGTTGATTTAGTTAAGTATTTTTACTGCAATAAAAAATAGAATAAAATAATATTTATGCAGAAATCCATAGGCCTTAGAATGGCTAAGATAATCTTGAAATGATTAATAAAGTGAAAGGAACTATACTTTTGATATTAAGCCTTATAATTTTATTAAAAATACAGGATATAGTTCCATCCATGCTGCTCCACACAGATCCAAAGAGCTTCTTTAGTCTCACCAAGTGCACATCCTGTTGCTCCTAATTCTAAAAGTTCTTGTGGTGGTTATGACCATTGTTTTGTAAGGCTTAATCCCAGCCCAGTATTCCTAGGTATGTCCAGTGCCTCCAGAATAAATGGAAAGAGTTTGGAACATCCAGGAGGAAAAATTCCTTTATCAAACACTGACATGTATAATTCCGGAGCTGGTTTTCTGCGGCAATTCAGAATCGCCTTCTCCTGCATGCAGAGTGCCATCATACTATTGTTGCTGCACCCCTGGAGAGACCTCTGAAATTTCTCATGTCACAGCCTCTATGCCAATAATTCCCTTCATGAACCTCCATCACTCTGCACTAACAATGTCCTTTCAAATAATAATAAAATTTAAAAGAATAAATAGAAATAACTCCCAAAAATGCTTAACTGATTTTTTTTTTTTAGTATTGCAAAACGACCTCCAATTGAATGGAGTTAAGTCTTCAGCAGATAGTGCTACAGCAGTTGGGTGTCCAAAAGGAAAATGATTGTCCCTCCAAATCTCACATCTTACTAAAAATTAGCTCAAAATAGATCACATAATTAAATGTAAAACTATACACTTCTAGAAAATAAAATGGGAAGAAAAATCTTTGCCAACAAGAGCTATGAATTCTTGACATCAAATTATTCATTAAGAAAAAATTGGACCTCATCCAAATGAACTTTTGCTCTGCAAAGGACTATATGAAGAGGTAAAGACAAATTACAAGCTGGGAGAAAATATGTGCAGACCACATATCTGACAAAGGACTAGTGTCTAGAAAATATAAAGAGCACTTAGCACTCAATAAAAAAATCAAATTAAACAATGATTGTAATTATATTAATTATGCTTGCATGGTTTCTGTAAATTGATGCTTTATCATGCTTTAACATTTAAAGATGGCTGTCAACTTTATTAGGGACATGAGATGTTCACCTGGTCTTCCCCACACTATTATTCAAGTATGAGTTCACAGGAGCACTACTTTTAAAGAGTGCTAAATAATCCAGAGCATCTTTTATTTCTTTGCCTCCTTTTTCCTGTGGAAATGATAGCAAAGTGCTTGCCCATAGTTTTCCGTCTCTCTTTCTCTCCTTCTGCGTCATGACTGACCCCGGTGTTTTCCCACTTTGTTCTGCATGGTAAACTGTTTTCCCCGGGGAGCTGTGTGTGGGAAACTTCTAAGATTTCAAGAGAACATAGATCAAATCAAAATTTCTCCTTGATCTATATTTGGGCTCCCTATATTTTAATCAAAATTAAACTATGATGAAAGCAACTGGCACAGTGAACCTGAAGGAGTAGCCCTAGACAGAGAAGAGATGCCGCTATACTGCTCTTACTTTTTATGTGGGTTTGCCAGACAACAGATGCCACTTGCACAGGCACCACTGTTTGCTGCCATTTTTGTGCTTTCACTACTGGTTGTTTGTTGTTTGTACAGCTATTGCCTCACCTTCTCACTCAAAATCGTGGAACTTTTAATAAGAGTTTTCCCCATGTGTTCCTCTGAGACAACCCATCTTGTTACTGGTAACTTTGAGATCAGGGTGGACAAAATTCTGAGACACTTCATCTTGTCACTGATACCCAAAAGGGAGTGGAGTGGTACTTCTCTCCAAGTGTCTTATGACAGGCTTAATCAGCCAACCACACAGCACTATCTGGACTATGCGTCACTTTACTCAGACAACCTGTGATGATTTATCTTTGTAAAAGTACTGAGACAATTTATAGACTGGTGCAGAAATGGTGGGAGAGTATCCTCTGGGTTGTTTAGGACTCCCAAACAGAATTAGTATAAGGATACTCCCCTCACAGACTAGCAATGACACACCAGCAGGGACAATGGTGTCATAGCTGCCATCTGTTATTTTGTTGATTTGCCTGTTTCAATGTGCCCCATCCCCTAGTCTGGTGTGACATGTGGGATTCCATCCATGGAGACTAGAGGCTCAAAAACTCACGGAGAGAAAAGGAGTAGGAGGCCTTCTCCTAAAATTAGTTCCTCCAAAAGCATGTGCTCAAGTTATAAACTCCCCAAGGAGTGCAAAAAATTCAAGCCAATGTGTCTGGAATTTACTGCTGCTGCATATTAGAGTGCCAGGGATCTTCTGCTAAAATCTAAGGGGATCAAAGATATTACCAGGGCTTCCCTGGTGGCACAGTGGTAAAGAGTCTGCCTCCTGCCGATGCAGGGGACGCAGGTTCGTGCCCCGGTCCGGGAAGATCCCACATGCCACGGAGCGGCTGGGCCCGTGAGCCATGGTCGCTGAGCCCGCGCGTCCAGAGTCTGTGATCTGCAACGGGAGAGGCCGCAACAGTGAGAGGCCCCCGTACCGCCACAAAAAAAATAAAAATAAAAAAGATATTACCAAAACAGAGGGTATCTTGACTCTCCTGATGTTGAGCCAAATCTCTCTTAGGTTGATTGGGACAATCTAAAGAAGTGAAGCAGCCAGCTGTGAGCAGAGCCACAGAAGACTACTAGTTAATCTGATATCTTTTTCACATGTAAAAACTGTTGAGGACAGGCCAGAGATACAGAGATGAATTTCACCCATCTTGAGACTTCATTATCTGGGATTTTCTTTAAAAAGACAATTGAAAATGAGTCTGTACTCTTCTTTACCATGTAGCCTGAATCATGGATCTCAGATCATGAAGTGAGACTAACAGCCAGTCTAAACCAAAACCCTAAAATATGCACCTTACTAAGGCAGTCATGAAGTTTCCTCTGTCAATTCTTACACAAAAGTGTATCCTGCTCACATGGGCTGACCCTGTAAAAGCAGAGCCAAACCCCAGGAGGAAGGTGAAACTGAGGAGACAGAGAAGAGTGTCAGAGCATTACAAGGCAGAGCCTCTAACCTTCAATTATTTTGCATTCATGTCACTGGAGATGGTCCATCCTACTATCATTTGCTCCCTAGAACACTCTCCAGGATGCCGGTGCACAGGACATCCCGAAGACTCTGAAGCTATTTCAAAGCCTAACACAGACATCTCGACACAGAGTAAGGATTGTTTCTCCAGGGTGCCCCACCGAATTACGGTGCTGTTCTACTCTCCCATATTGCATCCTTTCACATTTTCAAGGAAGACTTGGGGCCCATGAAAGAGATCCTGATCAGACTCTGAAGTACACACTTACCACCTTCCCCCTCATTAATTCTTCAGAATGCCAATCTTGAGGTGGCCCAAAGAATTCTTGGCCTCTCTTCTGAGGCAATAAACCAAAGCTCATGTAGTAATTGAGAGAAGTCTGAGACTGCCTAAAAATTTAATTTCTGGCCTGCCAGCTTCGACGGTCTAACAATTAAACAAGGTGCTATATAAATTTCAACTCAGTCCAGAGTCACAGCTCCCTTGGGGATGGCCTCAGCCATGACAAGGGTATGAGGTGTTCCTGCAAAAGGAGAACCCCAGCCCAGTATCCCTTATCCTGACTTACTGCTAGGAAAATGGTGGTATTCCAGTGCATGTCCTACCACCTAGGAAACTTCCCCTAGGAAAATGGTGGTTTTCCAGTGTGTGTCCTACCACCTAGGGCCAATCACTCAGACACAAATTTGGTGCTTCATTGGAGCCAACTAATGATGAATATTTTATTGGTCTTTTAAACATGGGCATCCAAGTTACAGTTATTCCCACACATTGTGCTCTCTTTATAAAACAGGGGACACACACCCAATTTACTACAGGCATACTTGAACGCACCATTAAAGGAATCTAAATTAGCCCTACATTTAACCACTGGGACAATTAAACTTACTAAGTTGCTATGTGAGATGGTCCATTTCTTGCCATTTTATGCACAGAACTCTATTATCAGACAAGTTCTTCACTGGAGCAAAATAAAATCCTCAGTTCTCATGGTGCGATCAAATAGGAAACTGTGTCAACACTTTGTAATCTCTTCTGAAGCAAAGTACTATGGCAATTTGGGCCCACTCTCATTAAAGAGCTGATTCCTGAAAATGTTCTAATTCCTACTACCCTCCCTCTCAGTTGCCATATTTGACCTATGCTAAAAATACATGTGAATGACACCTTCAGTAAACCATCACAATTTACAGTGGTTCCACCAACTAAAGCACCAGAATCCAATATTATCTGAGAATGCTGAAGACATCCAGAAAATTCTGCATGATTACCTTGTAGTCACAGAATATGTTTTTTTTGGTGTGGGGGAACGTGGGCCTCTCACTGTTGTGGCCTCTCCCGTTGCAGAGTACAGGCTCCGGACGTGCAGGCTCAGCGGCCATGGATCACAGGCCCACCTGCTCCGTGGCACGTGGGATCCCCCCGGACCAGGGCACGAACCCGTGTCCCCTGCATTGGCAGGTGGACTCTCAACCACTGCGTCACAAGGGAAGACCTAGTCAATATGTTTTATTCAGTTCTTATCTCCAAGTCCTCAGAGCCACAGTTAACCTTCACATTTGAAGGCATGTGTTCATTTGCTTTACAATAAGTTATGTAACAGTCTGGCTGTGGCATATAACATCTGCCAATAGAACCTTAATTCACTGCTCCTTCACATATACACCTGTGGCACTATGCAGACGATATTCTTTTAAAGGTACTCATGTAGAAAGCAGTGGTCCAACACCTTCACTCATTTTTTTTTTTCATCTTTATTGGAGTATAATTGCTTTACAATGGTGTGTTAGTTTCTGCTTCATAACAAAGTGAATCAGTTATACATATACATATGTTCCCATCTCTCTTCCCTCTTGTGTCTCCCTCCCTCCCACCCTCCCTATCCCACCCCTCTAGGCAGTCACAAAGCACCAAGTTGATCTCCCTGTGCTATGCAGCTGTTTCCCACTAGCTATCTATTTTACATTTGGTAGTGTATATATGTCCATGCCTCTCTCTCTCGCTTTGTCACAGCTTACCCTTCCCCCTCCCCAAATCCTCAAGTCCATTCTCTAGTAGGTCTGTGTCTTTATTCCTGTCTTACCCCTAGGTTCTTCATGACATTTTTTTCCCTTAAATTCCATATGTGTTAGGATACAGTATTTGTCTTTCTCTTTCTTACTTCACTCTGTGTAACAGACTCTAGGTCCATCCACCTCACTACAAATAACTCAATTTCGTTTCTTTTTATGGCTGAG
>NW_020174374.1:215725-233793 GCF_003031525.2 Neophocaena asiaeorientalis asiaeorientalis | reverse complement strand
GGGTAGTAGAGTCATTTTTACAATGTTGATTCTTCCAATCCAAGAACAATGGTATATCTCTCCATCTATTTGTATCATCTTTAATTTTTTTCATCAGTGTCTTATAATTTTCTCCATATAGGTCTATTGTCTCCTTAGATAGGTTTATTCCTAGGTATTTTATTCTTTTTGTTGCAATGGTAAATGGGAGTGTTTTCTTGCTTTCTCTTTCAGATTTTCCATCATTAGTGTATAGTAATGCCAGAGATTTCTGTGCATTAATTTTGTATCCTGCTACTTTACCAAATTCACTGATTAGCTCTAGTCATTTCCTGGTAGCATCTTTAGGATTCTCTATGTATATCATAGAATCATGTCATCTGCAAACAGTGACAGCTTTACTTCTTCTTTTCCAATTTGGGTTCCTTTTATTTCTTTTTCTTCTCTGCTGTGGCAAAAACTGCCAAAACTCTGTTGAATAATACTGGTGAGAGTGGACAACCTTGTCTTGTTCCTGATCTTAGTGGAAACAGTTTCAGTTTTTCACCATTGAGGATGATGTTGGCTAGGGGTTTTTCATATCTGTCCTTTATTTTGTTAAGTTCCCTCTATGCCTACTTTCTGGAGGGTTCTTATCATAAATGGGTGTTGAATTTTATCAAAAGCTTTCTCTGCATCTATTGAGATGATCATATGGTTTTTCTCCTTCAATTTGTTAATATGGTGTATCACGTTGATTGATTTGCATATATTGAAGAATCTTTGCATTCATGGAATAAACCCCACCCAATCATAGTGTATGATCTTCTTAATGTGCTGTTGGATTCTGTTTGCTAGTATTTTGTTGAGGATTTTTGCATCTATGTTCATCAGTGATATTGGCCTGTAGTTTTCTTTCCTTGTGACATCCTTGTCTGGTTTTGGTATCAGGGTGAGAGTGGCCTTGTAGAATGAGTTTTGGAGTGTTCCTCCTTCTGCTATATTTTGGAAAAGTTTGAGAAGGATAGATGTTAGCTCTTCTCTAAATGTTTGATAGAATTCACCTGTGAAGCCATCTGGTCCTGGGCTTTTGTTTGTTGGAAGAAGATAAAAACCCACCTGACCTACCTAACAAATGAAGAAGAAATAGGCAGTCTACCTGAAAAAGAGTTCAGAATAATGATAGTAAAGATGATCCAAAATCTTGGAAATAGAATAGAGAAAATGCAAGAAACATTTAACAAGGACCTAGAAGAACTAAAGATGAAACAAGCAACAATGAACAACACAATAAATGAAATTAAAAATACTCTAGAAGGGATCTGTAGCAGAATAACTGAGGTAGAAGAACGGATAAGTGACCTGGAAGATAAAATAGTGGAAATAACTACTGCACAGCAGAATAAAGAAAAAAGAATGAAAAGAACTGAGCACAGTCTTAGAGACCTCCGAGACAACATTAAACACCTCAACATTCAAATCATAGAGGTTCCAGAAGAGGAAGAGAAAAAGAAAGGGACTATAAAATATTTGAAGAGATTAGAGTTGAAAACTTGCCTAATATGGGAAAGGAAATAGTTAATCAAGTCCAGGAAGAACAGAGAGTCCCATACAGGGTAAATCCAAGAAGAAATACGCCAAGGCACATATTAATCAAACTGTCAAAAATTAAATACAAAGAAAATATATTGAAAGCATGAAGGGAAAAACAACAAATAACACACAAGGGAATCTCCATAAGGTTAACAGCTCATCTTTCAGCAGAAACTCTGCAAACCAGAAGAGACTGGCAGGACATATTTAAAGTGATGAATAAACACATACAGACTGAAAGTGAGGGGATGGAAAAAGATATTCCATGCAAATGGAAACCAAAAGAAAGCTGGAGTACCAATTCTGGTATCAGACAAAATAGACTTTAAAATAAGAAGTATCTTTGCCGACCACAATGCTATGAGACTAGATATCAATTACAGGGAAAGATCTGTAAAAAATACAAACACATGGAGGCTAAACAATACACTACTTAATAACGAAGTGATCACTGAAGAAATCAAAGAGGAAATCAAAAAATACCTAGAAACAAATGACAATGGAGACACGATGACCCAAAACCTATGGGATGCAGCAAAAGCAGTTCTAAGAAGGAAGTTTATAGCAATACAATCCTACCTTAAGAAACAGGAAACATCTCAAATAAAGAACTTAATCTTGCACCTAAAGCAATAAAGAGAAAGAACAAAAAAACAAAAAAAATAGCAGAAGGAAAGAAATCATAAAGATCAGATCAGAAATAAATGAAAAAGAAATGAAGGAAACGATAGCAAAGATCTATAAAACTAAAAGCTGGTTCTTTGAGAAGATAAACAAAATTGATAAACCATTAGCCAGACTCTTCACTCATTTTGCAACACCTTCAAGACAGAGGCTGGGCTGTTAGCTTCCATATATACAAATTCTTGGGCATTACGTGTCCTGAAGGTAAAAACAATTCCAAACACTAACAACTAACAACTCATATTATCAAAACCCCCACAAACAGTTAAATAGGCAAAGTCTCCTAGAAATATTTACCTTTAGGAAATAGTACATCACTAATGTATCTATTATCCTCTATCCATTATATCACATCACTAAAAAATAAATGCTTTCCACTGGGGATTCCTATAGTAGCACACCCTTGAACAAGTCACCCTTCAGGATTTGTCTCTGGTCCTGCTGGAATCTGACTTCTTAATTAAGGTACTGGCCACCAACATATACCATGGCTATTGGAGTTTATGGACCAAGCAGAGTCCTAAATGGCTGCACAATAAGCATTAGCATAGTGACTGTTGTGTATTTATGTGGGAATCGGTTGTAGCAGGAAAGGGAGGTAAAACTGTGTTGGGTTAGAAGAGAACTCACATGGCAAATAAGAGGAGATGTGCCCAACTGACTTGCATGGCTAAACTTGGAAAAGATAAAATTTCTGCAATCAATGAAAAACAAAAGTTTTTAGAATATTCTTTTTACTTAACTGACAATTTTAGGGTTTATTAAACCACAAAATTTTCTTAAGCGGGAAAGTTGTTTAACACTTTTTAAAAAGAGTTTCAAATAGAGCTACCATATGACCCAGCAATCCTACTCCTGGGCATTCATCCAGAGAAAAACATGTTTCCAAAGGATACACACACCCCAATGTTCACTGCAGCACTGTTCACAATAGCTAAGACATGGGAACAACGTAAGTGTTTAACGACAGATAAACGGATAAAGAAGATGTGGTACATACATACAATGGAATATTACTCAGCCATAAAAAAGAATGAAATAATGCCATTTGCAGCAACTTGGGTGGACCTAGAGAATATTATGCTTAGTGAAATAAGTCAAACAAAGACAATTACTCTGTATTATCACTTATATGTGAAATCTAATCTAAAAACTAAAACAAATGAATACATAAAATAAAACAGAAACAGACTCACAGAGCGCAAACTAATGGTTACTAGTGGGAGGATGGCAGTGGCAAAATGGGGTATGAGGTTAAGAGACACCAACTACTGCATTTAAAATAAATCAGCAACAATGATATATGTACAACACAGGGAAATATAGCTGTCATTCTGTAATAATTTTAAATGGAGATTAATCTATAAAAACACTGAGTCACTATGTTTAATACCTAAATCTAATATAATATTATAAATCAACCACACTTCAATAAAATGTACTCAATGGAAGCAGCTATTTTATATTTTATTTTCTAATTGCAATTAGTTTGCATTTGACTTTTGTTATATTATCCCAGATATAATATGAAAGAAAACATCCTATTAAATTGGTGCTAATTAGTTTTCATTAACTATAGTAAAAGGACTTAGTAAGAACTAGAGAATAACAGGCCAGAGCTATTAATATTAAACCCATAAGCTATTACTAAGCATATAACACAGCTGTATATCTCTCATAGCCATTTTATGTAACAAATTCAAGCAGCAGAGAGAACTCCATCTTCATATTCATCTTGAGTTGAACTAGATGAGATTGGTAGCAACTATTTTCAACATTGTCTTGACACAAATGTACAAATATATACTATACTATGTACATCAAATTTTAAGAATAAAAGATGTAAACAAAAGAATGATCAGTGTATAATATAAAATGTGCATATATTACACAGACCAACATATCAAAATTGAAGAAATTCTAAAAGCAAATTTTAAACAACCAAAGGATCAAAGAACAAGAAAGTTACAAGATACTTGAAAACAAATAAAATATAAAAACACAATGTGCCAAAAGTTGTGACACAAAACCAGCAGTGAAAAGAGGGAAATAGGGCTTCCCTGGTGGCGCAGTGGTTGAGAGTCTGCCTGCCAATGCAGGGGACACGGGTTCGTGCCCTGGTCCGGGAAGATCTCACATGCCGCGGAGCGGTTAGGCCCGTGAGCCATGGCCACTGAACCTGTGCGTCCGCAGCCTCTGCTCCGCAACAGGAGAGGCCACAACAGTGAGAGGCCGGTGTACAGCAAAAAAAAAAAAGAGGGAAATATATAACTACAAATGCTTACATTAATAAACAAGATCTCAAATCAACAACCTAACTTCAAAACTTAAGAAACTAGAAAAAAAAGAAGCTAGGGAGAAACAAGAAAATAAAGATTAGAATACAGATAAAATACAGAATAGAAAAGCAATAGAGAAAATGTGGTTTTTCTAAAAGATCAATAAAATTGAGCAAACTTTAGCTATACAGACAAAAGACAGAGAGAGAAAGATATGAGACTCAAATTCCTAAAATCAGAAATGAAAGTGGGAACATGATTATTGACTCCATAGGGGGAAAAAAAGATTATGAGAGTACTATGAACAATTGTATGCCAACAAATTGGGTAACCTAGATGAAATGAACAAGTTCCTAAAAACAGGAAACATATTAAGAATAACTAACAAAAAGTAGAAAATCTGAACAGAACTTTATCTAGTAAGGTGATTCAGTAAAAAAAAAAAAAAAAACTCCCAAAATAGAAAACCTGATAACTTCACTGGCAAATTCTACCAAACATTTAAAGATTAAAAACATCAATTCTTCTCAACACCCACCGCTGAAAATGAAGTGTGGGGACCACTTCCTACCCTATTCTATAAGACCAGTATCACCCTGATACCAAAGCCAAACAAAGACACAAGAAAACTATAGAACATTATTCCTTATGAATGTTAATGACAAAATTCTCAACAACATACTAGCAAAACAAATGCAGCAGCATTTAAAAAGGATTGTGTCCCATGACCAAATGGAATTTAGACATGGAATTCAAGGATGGTTAAATATACAAAAAAAAATCAATGTAATACACCACATCAACAGAATAAAGGGTAAAAAACACATGATCAAATTGATGCTGAAAAAGCATTTGACAAAATTCAACACTTTTTCACACAAGAAAATAGGAATAGAAGGACACTGCCTTAATATAATAAAAGCCATAGATGTAAAACCTGCAGTATACATCAATCATACTCAATGGTAAAAGACTAAAAAACTTCCCTCTAAGATCAGGAACAAGGCATGGACACCCACTTTCACCACTTTAGTTCAACCTAGTACTGGAAGTTCTAGTCAGAGAATTTAGTAACAAACAAAATAAAAGGTATCCAAACTGGAAAGGAAGAAGTAAAACTATCTCTTTGCAGATGACATGATCTTATATGTAGAAAACCCTAAAGATTCCACAAACACAAACAAATGTTAGAACTAACAAATGAATCCAGCAAGGTAGCAAGATACATGTCAACACAGAGATATCAGTTGCATTCCTATGCACAGTGAACAATCTGAAAAAGAAATTACGAAAACAATTCGATTTATAATAGTATTTTAAAAAACTCAGTAATTAAAGAAGTAAAAGACACACAATTAAAACTACAAAACACTGCTAAAAGAAGTAAAGACAAAAATAAATCAAAATACACCCCATGTTCATGGATTGGAAAACAATATCTTTTAGATGCCAAATACTACCCAAAGTCGTCTGTAGATTCACGGCAATCCCTATAAAACTCCCAACAAATGTATCTGCAGAAACAGAAAAAACCATCCTAAAATTCATATAGAATCTCAAAGGACCTTGAAAAGCTGAAGCCATCCTAAAAAAACAAAACAAAAAACCATCCAGAACTGGAGGACTCACACGTTCTGATTTCAAAACTTACTACATAGCTACTATAATCTAAACAGCACAAAGAGAGTTATATACACCAGAAGAGAATAGAGCCCAGAAATAATCATTTGCAAAATGGCCAAATAATTTTTGACAAGGGTATCAATACCATTCAATGAAGAACGAACAGTCTTTCCAATAAATAGTGGTGAAGAACTGGATATCCACATTCAAAAGAATCAAGTTACACCCTTACCCAAAAATTGAATTAAAATGCATCAAGGACTTAAATCTAAGACCTAAAACACTTACAAGAAAACATGGAAAAAGTTTCACAACACTGGATTTGGAAATGATTTCTTGGGTATGACACCAATAGCACAGGTGGCAAAAACAGACAAATCATGCTTCATGAATATTTTTAAATTTGTGCATTAGAAAACATTATTAACAGAATAAGAGTGTAATCCACAGAAAGAAATAAAACATTTGGAAATCATATATCTGATAAGAGGTTAATATCCAGAATATACAGAGAACTCCTAAAACTTAGCAATGAAAAACAACCCAATTCAAAAAGAAGCAAAGGAACTCCACAGACATTTCAAAGAAGATACACACATGGTCAATAAGGATATGAAAAGATGCTCACCATCACTAATCATTAGGGAAATACAAATCAAAACTATAATGATACCACCTCACACATATTAGCATGACTAACATACTTATTAAAAAAGACACACACCACACGGTACTCACACCAAAAATCAGCAAGCATTGGGGAAGATGTGGAGACATTGGAAACTTTGTGCACTGTTGGTGCGAATTCAAAATGGTACAGCCCATGTGAAAAACAGAGTGGTTCCTCAAAAAAATTTAAAACAAAATTACTGTTAAGTTCCAGCAACTCATTTTGGTTATATATCCAAAAGAATTGAAAACAGAGCTTCAAAGATACCTATCTGTATACCCACGTTAATGGTAGTATTATTCACAACAGCTAAAATGTGGATATAAGCTATGCGCCCTTTGGTGGATGAACAGATAAGCAAAATGTGGCGTTTACGAAGAATGGAATATTATAGACCCTTAAAAAGAAATTCTTACATATACTATTACATGGATTAAAACTTGAGGATATCATTTTACCTGCATGATGCATTTGGAGTATACAGAATCACAGATAGAACTCTAATGGTGGTTGCTAGGGGGCTGGGTTGGGAGGGGAGAATGGTATTACTGTTTGATGAGTACAGAGTTTCAGTTTTACAAGATGGAAAGTGTTAAGGGCATGGATGGTGGTAATAGCTGCTCAACAATGTGGATATATTTGATACCCCTGGACTGTATATTTTTAAATGGTGATGATGGTAAAAATTTTATGTGCATTTTACCACAATAATAAAAAAAAAACTTCATTGTTACTTTATGTCAACCAAAACCTAATGCTGAATGTGATTAAAACCTGTATAAAATACAAATAAAAGTATCAACAATAAATGTGTTTTATTCAAAACGTGTTTACTCATTTGTGAATACTGACAGCATATACCTAATGAACAAACACTCAACATAGCTAGGATTAAGTTAAACCAATCACAAGTTTTGTAAGCAAGTATATTTTTAGTTATGATACCAAGATATGGCAAGAAAATCAATGGTCATTCCTTAATAAAATACAAGACTGTCCACAATGCAGTTTATAGGTTCCTTAAGGCTCAAAGAAACGATAGCCAACTAATTAAATGTTGCCAGCCTTCTTACACAAAAGCTTATGCATTTATTAACCACCTTAATAACACAACATATTTATACTGTATATACATATGTCCTATAAGTTGAATAAACAATGCATGAAAATGCAACCCTACCAAATTTACTATATAAAAAGTTAATCAGTACCACATCACTATAGTCAGCTGTTCCTTGGTATCTCCTGAATATTCCAGGACTCCCCCCAGTTGTCAGAATCTAAGAACATAAAATCCCTTACATAAAGTGGCATAGAATCTCTAGATTACTTACAATACCTAATACAATGTAAATACTATGCAGTTGTAAATAGAATAATAATAGTGTATATACAGTTGCCATTATGTGGCAAATTCAAGCTTTGCTTTTTGGAACTTTCTGGAATTATTTTAATATTTTAGATCCACAGTTCAATTCATGGATGCAGAACCCACAAATATGGAGGACTGACTAAAAAGGTTACTTTTCTTGGCTTTCAAACATTTTGATTTCCTTTCGAGACACAGTTTATGTGACTGTATTGTGGTTATCAAAGAATGTAACAAGCTTCTTTTTCTTCCTTTCATTTGTTATTTGAAATATTATCAAAACAACAAATCTATAAAATTTATAATGATGTGTATCAAAATAATTCTTCCATGCGAAACTGCACATAAGCTACATCTTCGATCCAACTCAAGATGAAACACTATGCTGCACTGGTAGTAAATAGCAAGAAAAAAGTATGTTACCAGTATCTTACTTCATTCAGACTGCTGTAACAAAATAGTACAGATTGGGTGGTTTAAAAACAACAGAGGGGCTTCCCTGGTGGCGCAGTGGTTGAGAGTCCGCCTGCCGATGCAGGGGACGCGGGTTCGTGCCCCCGTCTGGGAAGATCCCAATGCCGCGGAGCGGCTAGGCCCGTGAGCCATGGCCGTTGAGCCTGCGCGTCCGGAGCCTGTGCTCCGCAACGGGAGAGGCCACAACAGTGAGAGGCCCACATACTGCAAAAAACAAAAACAAAAAAAAAAAAAAACAGAAATTTCTCACAATTCTGGACATTGGAAGTCTAGGATCAGGGTGCTGGTATGGTTACAGTTCTGGTGAAGGTTCTCCTTTGATCTGCACACTGCTGAGTTCTTGCTCTGTCTTCTCATGGCAGAAGAACCGTAGGAGGTTCCCTTCATAAAAGCAGTGACCACATTTGTAAGAGTTCCTCCTTCGTGCCTGATGACCTCCTAAAGGCCCCACTTGCCAATATCATCGTCTTTAGGGGTTGGGATTTCAATATACAAATTTTCAAAGGACATAATCAGACCACAACAACTAGCAAACACAAACTGGGAGTAGAGTAAATCTTGGGACAAACCATATTTATTTGAGGAAGTCAAGAGAAAAGATTTTTAAGTAGGGTCTCTACCTAAAATTAACTGTATCACATATGCAGACTCTGATATTTTTGGCAAAATGTTGAAGATATGTAAACTTAATATACCTTTATGTACAAAAGTCTAGTTGACTGCCCATGAAGACAACCACTAAGTCACCTTCTCAAGCTTGTTTCTTAAGATTATTAAAAACTAGTCCTTAGTCTCAAACACATTCATCACCTAGGTAAGTGTTCAGGAACTCACAGATTAAGAACCACAAACCACATCTGTGAAACTTCTCTTCTTCTTAGATTTAATTATGTATATATTCTGGCCTCAGATTTTGAACCTAGAGTTTTCACACTTGGGAAGTAAAATTAGAGCAAAGTGAGATGAAACCATATGAAGGTTTATTTTATCCCCCTTAGTTATATTTATATTACTGAAACCAGGTAAAGGTGTATTCCCTGTATATTAATTTTCACTGCTGAAAAATTCTCAGACAAAAAATGTTTCACAAATTACCTGATGAATCTTTTCTTACTAAAGTTGTATAAAATTTAACTGAGGCTGTTTAATTAGCCTTGCCCTTAATTTCATCTTACTATAGTTGATAACGTCAAAACAAAACGTTAAAAAAGGTTATGATCTAAACTCCTAGTAAAATATAAACACAAAAAAATTGGAACGCACATAAAAATACACCAGTAACACAAAGTAAGGCCGAGATATACTCAATGCAACATTTTATTGTATTTCTTAGCTGTGGTTCCTTCCTTTCCGTTATCTCAGCTGAGGGATAGTTTAAGAAAGACTTAGTTTATAGAATTTTTTATGAAATTAGATTTTCATTTATACATTGTAATTTAATTTTTCATAAAACTCAAAACTATGGGTTACAATGTATGACTTTTGACAATGAAAAAACATATACAATCTACTTTGTATAGTAAATAATCTTATTTTACCATTAAAAGTTGTCTTACTTGAGTAAAAACATTGTCAACAAATACATCAAAACTTTCAACATTAATAAAATTGAGTATTACCTAGAATACAGTTTTTTCAACTACTAATCTTAAAAATTCAAAATTACTACTCAAACCTGTATTCTAAAAACTGCATTTTGGAAATGCTTTTATTATGATGGTGGCAACATAAAATGATGAAAAGAATACACAAGTTACCAAAATTAGTATATAAAAATACACATGGCTACATATATCTGAAAATAGACCCTTTTCTTGACTTCAAATGCAGATTTCTTAAATTTCCTTAAATTTTATCAAAAATCTCAGGAGACCATCTAGGTAACTGGAACATACAGAAAGACTCTGTAAACAGACTAGTTGGAACTAGGGCTTATCACAGTCTACAATAATAAGGCAATTTATTCAAAACATCCATTAACTGGAAGTAAAGTAATCACAGTGGGGAAGGCATCTCTTTTCTTCTTTCTTTCTTCCCACTGTTTTAACAGCAGATATTGTGATCTTCTACCCCTAAGTTCCATCACATTAGAAGAACAAAGTGTTAACATTTTACTTAATATAATTCAGCTTCATCAGTTTTTTATACAAATATAATAAATACTTTAAAACAATGAAAATAAATCAGTGTGCCTTAAACTGCATTCATGCTGAATGAAGTTTTATTCTTCTTAACAGGTGATGACCAAAATTCAAAGTGTAGAACAATCCTCAGAAACTTTGAGTTCACTTTAGATCTGTTAAGTGAAAAGAACACCAGATCAATGGAAAAAATAATTCTTACAATACTGCATATAGGACCCCCTTAGACTATCTGGAAAATAAATCCTTGAACAAAAATTCCGTGTACCAACCAGATTTTTTCTCAATTCCTGTCTGTTGTCAGTAAATCTCTATGAGAACATTCGATGTTATGCAGCCTATTCTTAATAAAGTTTAGCATCTCATTCTTTCCTTTCATGCTACTGATCAGAGACTTTTTGTTTTGGAACTAGGAACAGACATGGGGAAGTATAATTCCCTTAAGAATGACAGAAGTGTGGTACTAAACCAAATTCTTCTGAGTCAACTTAATCATAGGAGTGAAACAAGTAAATCACCTGGCAAAATGACTCTGGAAAAAGTAGGACTGAGAGGTAATAAACATAAACCTAACCAAAGTATTCAAAATAACACAAATTCTTTTAATCACCATTGTCTTTAGTTTCTTTCCCAACAAGGCTGCTTAGACACAGTACCAAAGAAAGTGTTGGCATAGATCCAGAAATGTGTTTTCTTCTTCTTCTGAGAGAGGACTTAATTCTGTGGCTGGGTATTCAAGCATTCGCTCTGGTTATATTCCTAGCCCTCAACTCCGGCTCAGTTGTCAAAACGTTCAAGTCTCTGTTAATATACTACACAACTGTTGCATTTTACATTCTTGCCACAGAAAATAATTGTTGGTTCTACTGTCAAAGTATCAATTGAGCCACAAGAACTCTCTGGCAAAACTGAACAAAAAGTTAAATAGAGAAAACAGCATTTCTAAGAAATCTGTTGTCAGCATTAGAGACCACCTATGCTACAAAGATGTCATTAAACAGAGTTTGTTCAATTACTGGATTTTTTCTTCTTATATGATCAGTTTATAGAATTTCCGATTTGTAACTCTGATTCATAAAACTGGGACTTCACTTTTCGAAAACACAGCTAACTGATTTTTTTTCAGCCACAATTTAGCAGACTTGAGATGCTCATTTTAGCATTTACATAATTTAAAATCACAAACATATAACAGACAATGACAAAAGCATCATAAATAAATAATGCAAACTGAAACAGTTACATCAAACTTTTGGACCTTCTGATAGCAAAAGTGTAACGTAAAAAATATTTTAAAACATTAGAACAATATTTTTCTAATCATTTTTCATTTCCTATTTCTGGGTGATTGTTCACTTAAATTTAAAATTCAATTTCTCTGTCAGAAAATGCTCTTAATAAAGATGTTGGTGATTGAAAGATTGTGAATCTTTTCTTCTTGAAAAACTTGGCTAATTGTTCTGCACAATCTTTGTCAGGAACAAATACTCTAGGTATTCTAAAATTTCACCTTCATATCCAATAAAACACTAATATTTTTGGACTTTTTGTTTCTAAACTACACTTTTAATACAGAGTTACAAAAAAAAAAATGGCCTAATAAGCTTGACTGGAGGTAAGCTTGATGGTGGTAAGCCATACCACCATCCCAATTACTTAACATGCAATTTCAAGAAAATCAGGGCGAATTTCACATAAACATAGTAACAGGAGAACAGTTAGGCATTTAACACTCTTGCTCTCACTGTTTTATTACTAAGAAAAACAACCTTTTTCCACAAACTCCAAACCAAGAGTTTGGCCAACAGTAATCTATGACAAATAAAATAATGCAACCTCTAAATACACAGGCAACACACCTCCGTTTTAAGGCTTCGGAGAATATTGCAAGTTCAATGCTTCAGCAAGTTGGCTTAAACATGATTTTCTTCTTTTAATATACAAACATTTTATTTGGGAGATGGCAAATTTTTTAAGCTGTCCACTAAACTTCTTAATAGCTATCACTGTAGACATTCTTATCTAGTAAGCTATCATTATGGAGTACCCACTGTCAAAGCTAACTGATCTTTTCAAAGAAAGAAGAGTTTCAAGAATTACAAGGTTTCTCAAAGTTTAAAAAGTCTGACTAAAGGGTCTCTGAATACTAATGAATATTCAAATTTATGGATAAGTCTCAAAATATATTCAATTTAAGTATTCAACATTCTGAGATTAAAAGTAAAGATCTGATTACCTTCATAAACAAAATAATCAAAAAAACACAAGGTTCATCCACTACTTACATCATCAATGTCTTCATCATCATCTCCAATGTCATCAAACTGGATTTCGTCATCATCTCCAGCACCAAAGGTATCTGTTTCATTAATTTTTGCTAAAAACACAGTAACAATATACTCATATATATAAAATCAAGATGTTACTAGGTGGATTGCCTACTAAAAGAAATAATACTGAAACAGTAAAGAATACTAAAACACTGAACTATACAACAAGACTCTTATAAGTAGTCTTCAATTCAACCAACCATTTCATTCGAAGAAAAATCTTCCTACAAATAACTCATCACATAAAGCAAATTCACACTAAAACCTCCAGAAGTTTACTGCAAAGTCATTACAATGAAGCGTATATGCACTATAATTTTATTTTGTTCAAAAAAATATAAGTAAGGCAGGCTGGCTCTAATTACACTAACTTAGTAGCTATTATATTCCTGAAGTATGCTTCAAAAAGGGCTTGTACACGTTAACAACTTACCCTTGGCACGTATAAACTTCTCCTAAGAACATCCACTTCACCAACCATTGGATAACTAACCAAATGAGTGTTAACCACTGGACAGACTTAGCAAATCAGTCAGAAAAACGTTCAAATCATGCTTATTCCTAAGCAACAAAAGTAACAAAGTATTGATCTGATTTACAGATATCTTATTATTTCTTAAAAGGCCAATAATTTCATCAGAAATTTCATGCTTATTCAAAAATCTCATAATTTTATAATAAAATGCAATGCAATAAAGTAAATCAAATAAAATAGCTTCCAAGTTAAAAATGTGAGATATTGCCTCTTTTACGTTACTAGAAATTTACTTTAATCTTTTCAAGTTTACTACAGTAAGAATGCAATACTTTTCCCTTTAAGAAATAAAAGGAGTATCTGTTAAAAACACACACTCCACAAAACTCTCTGGGATAGTACTATGCTAAGTTAAACTGAACATTGTTTTCTATAAAAATCAATACAAGTACCATAACTGTTGCCCTCATTTAGCTGAAGACAGATCATCTCTTAAGAACGGTTTAAAACACTGTAACTAATGTATACTTTTAATAGATATTATATACAAGTCCAGAGTTTATAAACGTTTACACTCCCCACCAAAAGAACATTTATTAGGAAGAGAATTCAATTTATTACTAAATTATTAATATTTTGAAAGATATACATACTTAAAGCTAATTTAATCACATATGTAAAAAATATGTAAAAGAGATAATTCTGTCAAAACTGCTTCACCTAAACACTAACGAGCTAATATTATTGTAAGACAGGGAAATGTAATAACTTTAACATTAATTACCATGTTCTGGAAGCTCGCCATAAGCCTTCAGACTTCTAGCTTCATCTGCATTGTACTTCAAAATTACATCAGCTTTGTTATCCTTGGAGAATAACAAGTAACCAACAAAACCGGTTATGCCAAAATATCATCAGTTGTCTCATAAATTACTTTCGAATTAAACACACTAAGAGAAAGCTCACTGTTCTGTTACAAATTCTGTTTTTCTTCACCTTCCCTCTATCTTCTTTAAAAAAAAAAACCTTGACAAGAAGTTTGCATTCAAATAATGAATAGCCTAGAAAAATTACTTATAGAATTCACTTTAATAAAATAAAGAGAAAAAAGGAAAAAAAGGGGAGCAGGGAGGAAAGAAAGAGAGAAAAAGATGCAATGTGGTCCTTGGCCACGCTTTAATTCAAACTGCAAGTGGTATTATTACCCAATAAAATTAATATACCTTTCTATAAACAGTGGTTCTTAGGGTACCTTACCTATTAGAATTGTTTGTGGAACTTTAAAAAGATAACCATAATCTCCTGAAAATTGACAGACCTGAGGTAAAGTCCAAAAATCTGTATTTAAAAAGCTCATTTGGGTGTTTCTGAGGCAAATATCCCTCAGAACTACTGCCCTAAAATGTTCACATTTCTCCATTTTAAAGAATCTGAGTCATTTACGGAAGAAAAAATAAGTTTGAATGCCGACAACCTAGAAAAGACCTAAAGAAAGGCAAATGAAATCATCACAGTGATGCAACTGCAATGTAATATAAACCAACACTTCTCAAACTGTAATGTGCACACAAAACACACAGGGATTGTGTTAAAATTCTCATACTGACTCAGTAGATATGAGATCGGGCTAATAACCTGTTAACTTGCTTCCAGATGGTGGTGATGCTACTATTATCTTTGGATTACTTTGAATAGCAAGGATATGTAATTATTCGCAATAGATTAAGAATCAGAAGAGCTGTTCATAGCTACCACATTAATGTTAGAATAGGAATCCCTTAAGAATTGTGGCTTTACTGTCCACAAAACACAATTAAACTGGGAATTAATAACTGTTCTCTCCACTTTGGGGGTTTATATAAAGTTAAACCAAGAAAATGGACATGAAAATGATATATTTTTATGGACAGATTAACAAGTTTTTATTATAGAATGTTTAAAAAGAAAAGACTATCAATGTATGATCCAGTTAATAAAAATAGATACACGAAGCAAATTCAGTAAAGTTTCAGGTTATAAAGTCAACACAAAAATCAGTTATGTCTGTATAAACTAGCAATGAACTATCTAAAAAAGAAATCAAGAAAACCTCATTTATAGCATCGATTTATAGCATCGAACACAAATACTCAGAAATAAATTTAACCAAGGAGGTAAAAGATCTATACACTGACAACTATAAGATACTGATGAAAGAAACTGAAGACACAAACGGAAAATGTATCCCACATTCTTGAACTGAAATAATACCACTAAAGTG
Organism: Neophocaena asiaeorientalis asiaeorientalis; assembly: GCF_003031525.2. Taxonomy (NCBI): domain Eukaryota; kingdom Metazoa; phylum Chordata; class Mammalia; order Artiodactyla; family Phocoenidae; genus Neophocaena; species Neophocaena asiaeorientalis. The sequence goes on along the minus strand of NW_020174374.1, from coordinate 217,937 downwards.
TCCATATTACCCAAAGTAATTTACAGATTCAACGTAATTCCTATAAAAATTTCAGTGGCATTTTTTTTCACAGACAGATAAAGTTATATGGAACCACAAACACTCCAAATCACCAAAGCAGTCTTGAGAAAGTACAAAGCTGAAGGCATCACACTTCCTGATTTCAAAATACAGTTGTCAAAACAGTAAGGCGCTGGCATTAAAAGAGTCCTGTTGACTAATGGAAGAGAATTGAGAACCGAGCAATAAAATTTTGCAAAAATGGTCAACTAATTCTTAACAAGGGAACCAAGACAACACAGTGTAGAAAAGACACTCTTCAATAAATAGGATTGGGAAAACTGAATACTTACATGAAATTGACCCCTTTCTTACACCAAAAACTGCCTGAAATTAACCTGAAATAGATCAAGGATTTAAACACAAGCCCTGAAGCCATAAAACTACTGAAAGAGAACAAAGAAAAGGTACTTGATATTTATCTTGGCAACTGTTTTATGGATATGACACCAAAGGCATAAGCAACAAAAGCAAAAAACCCACAAGTGGAACTACATCACTCTAAAAAGCTTTTGCACAGCAGAGGAAATCATCAACGAAATTAAAAGACAACCTACTAGATACAAGAAAATATTTGCAAATGATATGACCAAAAAGGGATTAATATCCAACATATATAAATCCTGCCATTTGCAACAACATGGATGAACCTGGAGGGCAGTTTGCGAAGACAAATAAGTCAGACAGAGAAAGACAAATACTGTATGATCTCACTCATATGTGGAATCTGGGCTGTGCATAAACTCATCAAGGATCTGGAAAAGTCCTAGTCTCCCAGTTCTGAGTGACCCTGAAATTCTGCACAAGCATGAAATTAAGAATAAAGTATTACTGCCTGGATGAGTGTTAGAAGGTATGCTCCAACATGCACAGATTCCATATGCAAAAGCTGGGAGGCTTACTGGTTTTAATGAAATCTCACACATGGGCTGTTTGCTAAGATAACCAAGCATTCAGTGACCACACACAAGAAAAAGATACAGACCATACAGAATGTGTTTCAGAAAAATCCCTCAACAAACAACAGCAAGAACAAACCCTGCGAGAAGAAACCTCTGTGAGAAGAAACCTAATTTCTAGTCTTGCCATGTTATATTTGCATTTTCTAGTTTTCAACAAAAAAATTATCAGACACAGAAATAAGGGTGGTCGCACACAAGAAAAGAAGTCATTACTAACTGTTGCTGAGAAAACCCAGAAGTTTTACTTAACAAAGACTTTACATCAGTTACTATAAATATATTTAAAGAACTAAAAGAAACCATGTAAAAAAACTTTGTCAGAATATTTTACTAAATAGAGAAAATCAAGAGATACGGATTATTTAAAAAAATAAAAATTATGGCGATGAAAAGTATATTAATTGACCTCAAAATGCCTCTTTCAATCACAAACAGAACAATCATGTAAAAAATCAACAAGGAAGAAGAAGACTGAAACTTTACAAACCAGTTAGACCCAACCGCGATTGAAACTTTACAAACCAGTTAGACCCAACCGCGATATCTATGAAAAACTTGACCTGATAATAGAGACAGCAATCATTTCACTCATAACGTAATTGAACATAGATGATGGGTGCAATAGAAATCAGATGGATTTCAGACTCACAATGCATATATAGTCTGAAGGCTGACATCATAGAGGGCAACTATCATGTTCTTTTCTAAGTGTTCATCTCAAATTTATAACATACACTTAAAAAATAGTTTGTACTGTAACTACTGAGTGCATGTCTTATCTTTCTACTATAAAACTGTAAAAACCCTTTTGGAGATTGGAAGGTTTGACTTATTCAGCTGCATCATCTAGAATAGTGGTTTACCGAACTTGGACTTGAGACCTTTAAATTTTAAAATAAAATAGTAATTGTGACGCCGCCATAAAATTACTAAATTTTTGTTTTGATGAGTAAGAACATAATAAAAACCACCATCATATACTACTGTTCTTATTTCACAAAAGGTAATTTTAAAAAATATATTTAACAAGCAAAATGGAGGGGAGTTCACCAGTGGTACAGTGGTTAGCACTCAGCACTTTCACTGCAGTAGCATGGATTCAACCCCTCGTCGGGGAATTAAGAGGCTCAAAGCTGCAGCACAGCCAAGAAAAAAAAAAAAAAAAAAAGGAAAGGAAAATGGAAAATTTA
>NW_020174374.1:215325-215666 GCF_003031525.2 Neophocaena asiaeorientalis asiaeorientalis | reverse complement strand
AGGAAAATGGATAATTTAGCTATGGGAAAAACACCATACAAAACGTGCATATCTTCTCATTTTATTACATAACAGTGAACAAATCAGCCTGCACCAATAAATATTTCACTGACTGACATCTGGGGACCATAACCCCTGAATATCTAGCACAATGCCTAGAATACAACTGAACATTAAATGAATGAGGACACGGGACTTCCCTGGTGGTGCAGCGGCTAAGTCTCTGTGCTCGCAATGCAGGTGGCCAGGTTTGATCCCTGGTTAGGGAACTAGATCCCACATGGCACAACTAAGAGGTCGTGTGCCGCAACTAAAAAAGATCCTGCATGCTACAATGGAGA
>NW_020174374.1:208154-214592 GCF_003031525.2 Neophocaena asiaeorientalis asiaeorientalis | reverse complement strand
ATTTTAGCATTTACATAATTTAAAATCACAAACATATAACAGACAATGACAAAAGCATCATAAATAAATAATGCAAACTGAAACAGTTACATCAAACTTTTGGACCTTCTGATAGCAAAAGTGTAACGTAAAAAATATTTTAAAACATTAGAACAATATTTTTCTAATCATTTTTCATTTCCTATTTCTGGGTGATTGTTCACTTAAATTTAAAATTCAATTTCTCTGTCAGAAAATGCTCTTAATAAAGATGTTGGTGATTGAAAGATTGTGAATCTTTTCTTCTTGAAAAACTTGGCTAATTGTTCTGCACAATCTTTGTCAGGAACAAATACTCTAGGTATTCTAAAATTTCACCTTCATATCCAATAAAACACTAATATTTTTGGACTTTTTGTTTCTAAACTACACTTTTAATACAGAGTTACAAAAAAAAAAATGGCCTAATAAGCTTGACTGGAGGTAAGCTTGATGGTGGTAAGCCATACCACCATCCCAATTACTTAACATGCAATTTCAAGAAAATCAGGGCGAATTTCACATAAACATAGTAACAGGAGAACAGTTAGGCATTTAACACTCTTGCTCTCACTGTTTTATTACTAAGAAAAACAACCTTTTTCCACAAACTCCAAACCAAGAGTTTGGCCAACAGTAATCTATGACAAATAAAATAATGCAACCTCTAAATACACAGGCAACACACCTCCGTTTTAAGGCTTCGGAGAATATTGCAAGTTCAATGCTTCAGCAAGTTGGCTTAAACATGATTTTCTTCTTTTAATATACAAACATTTTATTTGGGAGATGGCAAATTTTTTAAGCTGTCCACTAAACTTCTTAATAGCTATCACTGTAGACATTCTTATCTAGTAAGCTATCATTATGGAGTACCCACTGTCAAAGCTAACTGATCTTTTCAAAGAAAGAAGAGTTTCAAGAATTACAAGGTTTCTCAAAGTTTAAAAAGTCTGACTAAAGGGTCTCTGAATACTAATGAATATTCAAATTTATGGATAAGTCTCAAAATATATTCAATTTAAGTATTCAACATTCTGAGATTAAAAGTAAAGATCTGATTACCTTCATAAACAAAATAATCAAAAAAACACAAGGTTCATCCACTACTTACATCATCAATGTCTTCATCATCATCTCCAATGTCATCAAACTGGATTTCGTCATCATCTCCAGCACCAAAGGTATCTGTTTCATTAATTTTTGCTAAAAACACAGTAACAATATACTCATATATATAAAATCAAGATGTTACTAGGTGGATTGCCTACTAAAAGAAATAATACTGAAACAGTAAAGAATACTAAAACACTGAACTATACAACAAGACTCTTATAAGTAGTCTTCAATTCAACCAACCATTTCATTCGAAGAAAAATCTTCCTACAAATAACTCATCACATAAAGCAAATTCACACTAAAACCTCCAGAAGTTTACTGCAAAGTCATTACAATGAAGCGTATATGCACTATAATTTTATTTTGTTCAAAAAAATATAAGTAAGGCAGGCTGGCTCTAATTACACTAACTTAGTAGCTATTATATTCCTGAAGTATGCTTCAAAAAGGGCTTGTACACGTTAACAACTTACCCTTGGCACGTATAAACTTCTCCTAAGAACATCCACTTCACCAACCATTGGATAACTAACCAAATGAGTGTTAACCACTGGACAGACTTAGCAAATCAGTCAGAAAAACGTTCAAATCATGCTTATTCCTAAGCAACAAAAGTAACAAAGTATTGATCTGATTTACAGATATCTTATTATTTCTTAAAAGGCCAATAATTTCATCAGAAATTTCATGCTTATTCAAAAATCTCATAATTTTATAATAAAATGCAATGCAATAAAGTAAATCAAATAAAATAGCTTCCAAGTTAAAAATGTGAGATATTGCCTCTTTTACGTTACTAGAAATTTACTTTAATCTTTTCAAGTTTACTACAGTAAGAATGCAATACTTTTCCCTTTAAGAAATAAAAGGAGTATCTGTTAAAAACACACACTCCACAAAACTCTCTGGGATAGTACTATGCTAAGTTAAACTGAACATTGTTTTCTATAAAAATCAATACAAGTACCATAACTGTTGCCCTCATTTAGCTGAAGACAGATCATCTCTTAAGAACGGTTTAAAACACTGTAACTAATGTATACTTTTAATAGATATTATATACAAGTCCAGAGTTTATAAACGTTTACACTCCCCACCAAAAGAACATTTATTAGGAAGAGAATTCAATTTATTACTAAATTATTAATATTTTGAAAGATATACATACTTAAAGCTAATTTAATCACATATGTAAAAAATATGTAAAAGAGATAATTCTGTCAAAACTGCTTCACCTAAACACTAACGAGCTAATATTATTGTAAGACAGGGAAATGTAATAACTTTAACATTAATTACCATGTTCTGGAAGCTCGCCATAAGCCTTCAGACTTCTAGCTTCATCTGCATTGTACTTCAAAATTACATCAGCTTTGTTATCCTTGGAGAATAACAAGTAACCAACAAAACCGGTTATGCCAAAATATCATCAGTTGTCTCATAAATTACTTTCGAATTAAACACACTAAGAGAAAGCTCACTGTTCTGTTACAAATTCTGTTTTTCTTCACCTTCCCTCTATCTTCTTTAAAAAAAAAAACCTTGACAAGAAGTTTGCATTCAAATAATGAATAGCCTAGAAAAATTACTTATAGAATTCACTTTAATAAAATAAAGAGAAAAAAGGAAAAAAAGGGGAGCAGGGAGGAAAGAAAGAGAGAAAAAGATGCAATGTGGTCCTTGGCCACGCTTTAATTCAAACTGCAAGTGGTATTATTACCCAATAAAATTAATATACCTTTCTATAAACAGTGGTTCTTAGGGTACCTTACCTATTAGAATTGTTTGTGGAACTTTAAAAAGATAACCATAATCTCCTGAAAATTGACAGACCTGAGGTAAAGTCCAAAAATCTGTATTTAAAAAGCTCATTTGGGTGTTTCTGAGGCAAATATCCCTCAGAACTACTGCCCTAAAATGTTCACATTTCTCCATTTTAAAGAATCTGAGTCATTTACGGAAGAAAAAATAAGTTTGAATGCCGACAACCTAGAAAAGACCTAAAGAAAGGCAAATGAAATCATCACAGTGATGCAACTGCAATGTAATATAAACCAACACTTCTCAAACTGTAATGTGCACACAAAACACACAGGGATTGTGTTAAAATTCTCATACTGACTCAGTAGATATGAGATCGGGCTAATAACCTGTTAACTTGCTTCCAGATGGTGGTGATGCTACTATTATCTTTGGATTACTTTGAATAGCAAGGATATGTAATTATTCGCAATAGATTAAGAATCAGAAGAGCTGTTCATAGCTACCACATTAATGTTAGAATAGGAATCCCTTAAGAATTGTGGCTTTACTGTCCACAAAACACAATTAAACTGGGAATTAATAACTGTTCTCTCCACTTTGGGGGTTTATATAAAGTTAAACCAAGAAAATGGACATGAAAATGATATATTTTTATGGACAGATTAACAAGTTTTTATTATAGAATGTTTAAAAAGAAAAGACTATCAATGTATGATCCAGTTAATAAAAATAGATACACGAAGCAAATTCAGTAAAGTTTCAGGTTATAAAGTCAACACAAAAATCAGTTATGTCTGTATAAACTAGCAATGAACTATCTAAAAAAGAAATCAAGAAAACCTCATTTATAGCATCGATTTATAGCATCGAACACAAATACTCAGAAATAAATTTAACCAAGGAGGTAAAAGATCTATACACTGACAACTATAAGATACTGATGAAAGAAACTGAAGACACAAACGGAAAATGTATCCCACATTCTTGAACTGAAATAATACCACTAAAGTGTCCATATTACCCAAAGTAATTTACAGATTCAACGTAATTCCTATAAAAATTTCAGTGGCATTTTTTTTCACAGACAGATAAAGTTATATGGAACCACAAACACTCCAAATCACCAAAGCAGTCTTGAGAAAGTACAAAGCTGAAGGCATCACACTTCCTGATTTCAAAATACAGTTGTCAAAACAGTAAGGCGCTGGCATTAAAAGAGTCCTGTTGACTAATGGAAGAGAATTGAGAACCGAGCAATAAAATTTTGCAAAAATGGTCAACTAATTCTTAACAAGGGAACCAAGACAACACAGTGTAGAAAAGACACTCTTCAATAAATAGGATTGGGAAAACTGAATACTTACATGAAATTGACCCCTTTCTTACACCAAAAACTGCCTGAAATTAACCTGAAATAGATCAAGGATTTAAACACAAGCCCTGAAGCCATAAAACTACTGAAAGAGAACAAAGAAAAGGTACTTGATATTTATCTTGGCAACTGTTTTATGGATATGACACCAAAGGCATAAGCAACAAAAGCAAAAAACCCACAAGTGGAACTACATCACTCTAAAAAGCTTTTGCACAGCAGAGGAAATCATCAACGAAATTAAAAGACAACCTACTAGATACAAGAAAATATTTGCAAATGATATGACCAAAAAGGGATTAATATCCAACATATATAAATCCTGCCATTTGCAACAACATGGATGAACCTGGAGGGCAGTTTGCGAAGACAAATAAGTCAGACAGAGAAAGACAAATACTGTATGATCTCACTCATATGTGGAATCTGGGCTGTGCATAAACTCATCAAGGATCTGGAAAAGTCCTAGTCTCCCAGTTCTGAGTGACCCTGAAATTCTGCACAAGCATGAAATTAAGAATAAAGTATTACTGCCTGGATGAGTGTTAGAAGGTATGCTCCAACATGCACAGATTCCATATGCAAAAGCTGGGAGGCTTACTGGTTTTAATGAAATCTCACACATGGGCTGTTTGCTAAGATAACCAAGCATTCAGTGACCACACACAAGAAAAAGATACAGACCATACAGAATGTGTTTCAGAAAAATCCCTCAACAAACAACAGCAAGAACAAACCCTGCGAGAAGAAACCTCTGTGAGAAGAAACCTAATTTCTAGTCTTGCCATGTTATATTTGCATTTTCTAGTTTTCAACAAAAAAATTATCAGACACAGAAATAAGGGTGGTCGCACACAAGAAAAGAAGTCATTACTAACTGTTGCTGAGAAAACCCAGAAGTTTTACTTAACAAAGACTTTACATCAGTTACTATAAATATATTTAAAGAACTAAAAGAAACCATGTAAAAAAACTTTGTCAGAATATTTTACTAAATAGAGAAAATCAAGAGATACGGATTATTTAAAAAAATAAAAATTATGGCGATGAAAAGTATATTAATTGACCTCAAAATGCCTCTTTCAATCACAAACAGAACAATCATGTAAAAAATCAACAAGGAAGAAGAAGACTGAAACTTTACAAACCAGTTAGACCCAACCGCGATTGAAACTTTACAAACCAGTTAGACCCAACCGCGATATCTATGAAAAACTTGACCTGATAATAGAGACAGCAATCATTTCACTCATAACGTAATTGAACATAGATGATGGGTGCAATAGAAATCAGATGGATTTCAGACTCACAATGCATATATAGTCTGAAGGCTGACATCATAGAGGGCAACTATCATGTTCTTTTCTAAGTGTTCATCTCAAATTTATAACATACACTTAAAAAATAGTTTGTACTGTAACTACTGAGTGCATGTCTTATCTTTCTACTATAAAACTGTAAAAACCCTTTTGGAGATTGGAAGGTTTGACTTATTCAGCTGCATCATCTAGAATAGTGGTTTACCGAACTTGGACTTGAGACCTTTAAATTTTAAAATAAAATAGTAATTGTGACGCCGCCATAAAATTACTAAATTTTTGTTTTGATGAGTAAGAACATAATAAAAACCACCATCATATACTACTGTTCTTATTTCACAAAAGGTAATTTTAAAAAATATATTTAACAAGCAAAATGGAGGGGAGTTCACCAGTGGTACAGTGGTTAGCACTCAGCACTTTCACTGCAGTAGCATGGATTCAACCCCTCGTCGGGGAATTAAGAGGCTCAAAGCTGCAGCACAGCCAAGAAAAAAAAAAAAAAAAAGAAAAGAAAAATTTAGCTATGGGAAAAACACCATACAAAACGTGCATATCTTCTCATTTTATTACATAACAGTGAACAAATCAGCCTGCACCAATAAATATTTCACTGACTGACATCTGGGGACCATAACCCCTGAATATCTAGCACAATGCCTAGAATACAACTGAACATTAAATGAATGAGGACACGGGACTTCCCTGGTGGTGCAGCGGCTAAGTCTCTGTGCTCGCAATGCAGGTGGCCAGGTTTGATCCCTGGTTAGGGAACTAGATCCCACATGGCACAACTAAGAGGTCGTGTGCCGCAACTAAAAAAGATCCTGCATGCTACAATGGAGA
>NW_020174374.1:129707-208077 GCF_003031525.2 Neophocaena asiaeorientalis asiaeorientalis | reverse complement strand
CAGCCAAATAAAATATAAATAAATATTTAAAAAATAATAATAATAACAGGGGCTTCCCTGGTGGCGCAGTGGTTGAGAGTCCGCCTGCCAGTGCAGGAGACACAGGTTCACACCCCGCTCCAGGAAGATCCCATATGCTGCAGAGCAGTTAGGCCCATGAGCCATGGCCGCTTAGTCTGCTCATCCAGATCCTGTGCTCCGCAACGGGAGAGGCCACAACAGTGAGAGGCCCACATACCGCAAAAAAAAAAATAATAAAATAAATGAATGAGGACAGAATGATGGTCTATGGTATTTATCCAAAATTATAAGAGAATATTTACTGCACATGATATTTAAAATAAAAACAGTACTAACCAGTCTTCCCACAAAACACATGTATCATTTAATCAGTCATGGGAACTATTCCAAACAAGGTATATCCTATAGTCCTGAATACAACCGGACCTTAATAAATTTTGACGACAGAATGGTGAGAAGTCATAATTGGCTAGGACTGCTTAAATATGCTTTTATTGCATCTTCTAAAATTAACGACTTACTAAATACAAGGACACTACAAATTTCAATGTGATTGTTACCTGATAGTCTCGAAGACCAACCAATATAATGTCTGAGGTATTTATCCAAACCTATAAAATAAAATTTATTGTATATTATATTCAAAATAAAAACAAGTTATATAGACTGCAATGTTAAACCATTCTTCCTACAAAAAATATGTACTATTCACCCAGTGTGGAAAACATATTTACTAGGAAATAGGGAAAAACTATAGAATATAGTATACTGTGGGTGTGTGTGTGTACACATGCGTGTGTGAGACAGACTCTAGTTATAGTTACAGTATATTAAGAAAAAACTACAGTATACAGTTTGTGTCAAATTTTCTATTTTAGGATGTTAAAAATACATAATTATTTTATTTCAATTACCTGCGAGTTTAAAAATTACAAAAACATCATTATTTGTCAGGTAAATGAAAGACTTTTAATCACAAATCACTCCTGAGATATTTAGTTATTTAACATATATGAAAATCAGTCACCTACACAAATACAGCCATCCAGTCACCAATCTACATAAATACAGGACTAAATCCCACCATTAATTGGAAAAGAATGACTTAACAGACCAAATATATTTTTTAAATAAAAAAATTAGTGTTGAAGGAACTTTTAAACAATGTGATCAATAAATCTGAAGTTTTTACTGAACTAGTAAAAACTATGATCTAACATATTCCAAATTTTCCTAATACCATGTACAGCTGTTTCCCCCAAACCAAAATCTTAACCAAGGAACACATACTATATTTAATTAGCAATTACTTTAGTCTTCTTTAATCTTAAAACAATTCTCCAGCTTTTTTTGTTTCTTTCATGGCATAACATTTAAGAGTCTACATCATTTGTTTTATAGACTGAATCTAATTGTTTCCTCAATAGTATACATTTCTGGCATAAATCCAATATAGGTGAAACAAATAATTCTTTGTAAATATAATCCTCTATTATGGAAGTTATCACGGATCTTCTATAATTTTATGTATTTAGATTGCCATATAAATCACTATTTTTGAAGTCTTCAGGAACTCACAAAAATGAGTCGCTTGGCCCATATATTATCTAAAGCAGAGCTAAGTTTTTAAAAGGTAAATTTTGTATTAAAGTAAAACAAATCTCCATACCTACCTTTTTTCTCAATTTTCCTCTTATATGACATAACCTCTTCACACCATCAAAACACATTGCTTCCAATCTTCCATTTCCCAACATTTTGATTACCTGAGCATATTCTTAGGGAGGAAAAAAAACAAAGAAAAAACTGTAAAATACTGTTTAATTTTTCTTAAAATGTAACAATTGATATTAAGTTGGTAACTTCACTTTTACTGCTAACTTTGGATCAAACCGTAATTTTTTAAAAAAGAAAGGCTTGTTCAGTGAAAATTTTAAGTATTCTACCATGTGAGAGCTATCTGAAGGAGACATATAATAATCTTATCCAAGAAAATGAGAGCACACTTCATCTGTTGAACCATTTCTATAGCCTTTCCATCTATGCTTATATACTTTACCCTCTTATTTTTAGAGCAAATAAAAACCTACAGAAGTTGAAAACACTGATATAAGCATTAGCCAGTATGGAGCAATCTCTTCTAGATTTAAATGACAAAAGCAGGCATGGGAGTAAGGAGAAAGAAACAGGTAATTAATATAAAACCTTCACACTACTAAATTTCTTCCTAAGGACTAACATCACAGAGACCCTGGACTATTTATAATTACACTGAGAGGTAAAAGAGATCTACACTGTGGGGCTGATAAGTCAAGTCCCTTTCACCACAGGCCAACTAACCTAGCTTTACTGCTCAGCTCTTCTTCAACATGGGAGAAAATGAGAGAGAAAAGAATTTAAAAATTGGCCCTGAAAACAAACTTCTAATGTAAGGAGACACTATGAAGGCTAAGTAACTGATTATCTTTAGCCAGACAACATGTTTTCATATAATTAATAAAAATGCTGATTTTCTAGTGGCTTGCAGTATGGCATGAATAAGTACATAGTTTTTTAATAAAGTGCTGGAAATTACTAAAACAAACAGAGAAATGTGAATGTAGATTATACACTAGGTCTGCAATATTCAGTAGAATTTTTCCATTGAGGGAAAATTATATATTTGAATTAAACAATATGTTCATTGATAGCTCAAAATTTAATTTCAATTCATTTCAATAGCCACACATGGCTAGTGGCTACCATAAAAAACAGTACTTACTAAATAACAGTATAATCTTAAGGTTAAATTTCTAGTGACCATTCTACTGTAGCTATGCAGGAGAAAGCCCTTGTTCTTAGGAGACATATGCTGAAGGACTTAGGGCTAAAGTCTGTAACTGTATATAACTATATCTGCTAATAAGAAAGTTAAAAAGGTTAGTAAAAATTTTCAGGTACATATACAAACAGAAAATAAATACACAAAGAACACTTTAAAAACTAGTGAATCTAGGTAAAGAATACATGGGAGTTTCGTGTACTCATATTCCAACTTTTCTGTAGGCTTAACTTTTCTTTTAAAAGGAAAAAAGTGCTTCAGTCAATTTAGTTTACTTAATTTTAGTCTGCACTTACTTAAAAAGTCAGTCAACAATTATCAGTTGTTTTATTAAATTTTATGATCGTGTGCTAGTGGCACTGGAGTAGTGAGGGTCTGGTCTGATAGTCTTGGATGTATTTGTCCTACTCTACTGAATAATGTATAACATTACCCACCATTACACTAGAGTAGGAAATTTTCAGTGTTGGCAGCCACTCTGCTCTAAACCCTGAAACTCACTCTCATTTATATCATGCTTTTCCACATAGAACAAAGAAAACTATGTTTACAGAAATGCCACCAATTAATTCTCTATCAGAAATAGTATACAATGGGTTATTCAATAGACAAATTCTGAAGAAGTATGGGGTATTATAAATGAATAAAAGCAACTCTTCTGGATTGTGACTAAGATCCATTTTAGGTTAAAGACTGGAATTCATATTATCAAAAAAAGACATTAATAACTTCAAAATTCTTACCTTGTCCATCTTCTTTAAACACTAACTCTCTTTTTTCAGATTCATTCTCATTCTTACCCCTGCGCCTGTTTTTACCTCCTTTACCTAATTGATTTAAAAAGTGAATCAAAAATTAAGTGTAATTATCTATATAATATCTTACAAACTAAACTTGAAACAAGCTAAAATAAGACTTTAAACTTTATAAAAACAGAAAAGTAAAAAAAATTATCATTTAAAGAGCAGTACAATATTAACAGAACTCTAAGTAAGATTTTTAAAATTTAACCTAATTTGGTTACCCAATAATTACAATTTGTCAAAGCTTTTCTTTTAAATCCCTTACCAGATAAACATATTATCAAGCACATATCTTACTTTGACATTTAGATTTGGATTTTTCTGATATAAAACTACTTCTTATACAGAAGTATAGAGAACAAAAATCCCATTAACAGGGATAACTATTAACATTTTATTGTCCATGCTTTCAAATTAAAATTGTATTCCGTATAGTCTCTTCTACAATTTATTTTAATCCCACTCAATTTGTTTTGCATGACTTTTCATGTCAATTGAACAACAGACTAAGATGAACATTTTAACAGAGTAAACTTAATTCTTTACTTTGGTTACTTCTAATATTTTACTGTTATTTAGTAAGGCTGAATTGAGATTATCCTACAAACAAGTGCCTTATGATAAATTTATAGAAGTAGAATTTCCAGGATAAAGGTTATGTATCTACCTCCTTAGACTTCTGATGAAGTATATTCATTTATACTACCATCAGCAAAGAAGGACTATTACCTAGCCCTCTGCTACAACCATACCATGCTAAAGATTTAAAATCATACTTAGCTGTACTTTTGAATTTTTACTTTCACTAAATTTAATGTATTTGACTATAACATTATTTCCTTGTGAAACTTTCTACTACATAATGAAGGAATTAGGCTACTTCTTCATAGCATTTTATTCCCATTCCAAAACCTATGCAAGAGCACCCATTTCCAATAGATGGGAGAAATGGCTGTGACAGATAGTAATAAGGGACCCATGGGAAGAGTTTGAAACAAAAATCCCAAACAGAATTTAAAATGTGCACCTGGCACTGTAAAAACTGACATCTATCTTCTTGAATGCACCCTCTACCTGCTGGGGCAGCCTCACATTGCTGTGCTATACTAAAAGGTAGGTGGTCTTCACAATTCCCTGACGTATCTGGATTCACTATCCTATACATTAAGGACACAACATTCAAGAGGGAAAAAAGTGTTTATTTCAAGATATAAAACATGCCAGAACTTCAAAATACACTGTAAGCTCTGTTAGGACAAGGGTAATACCTGCTTTGCTTACTTATATATCACAGTTTGCCAGTTTTTCACATAAACCAAGAGTAGTTCCTATATTTCTAAATGAATGAAAATTTAAAAATCTTATGTCCTTAGTTTGGCATAGTGCTACAATAAAATGTAGATTTCCTGGAAGTATTAAAAAAAAAAAAAAAAAAAGAAGGACCTCCCTGGTGGTGCAGTGGTTAAGAATCCGCCTGCCAGTGCAGGGTTCACGGGTTCGATCCCTGATCTGGGAAGATCCCACGTGCCGCAGAGCAACTAAGCTGTGCGCCACAACTACCTACTCAGCCTGCGCTCTAGAGCCTGCGAGCCACAACTACTGAGCCCACACGCCACAACTACTGAAGCCCGCGGGCTCTAGGGCCTGCGGGCTGCAACTACTGAGCCTGCATGCTCCAACTGCCGAATCCATGCGCCTAGAGCCCATGCTCTGCAACAAGAGAAGCCACACAGTGAGAAGACCGCGCACCACAATGAAGAGAAGCCCCCACTCGCTGTAACTAGAGAAAGCCCGTGCACAGCCACGAAGACCCAATGCCGTCAGAAATAAGATATAATAAAATAAATTTTTAAAAAAGAAGAAAATGTGATGTCTTTAAAGGGTAGGAGCATCTTACCCCAAATGTTCTTCTTAAGTGGGTCAGAGGATGTGGTGGTGTTTTTTTTTTCTGATTTAAGAATGGATTTCTAAGATTTCTAAAGAAAACAAGCCACATGAGTAAAGCAAAAGTTATTCAACATATGGTCCAAAGTAATTTTATATCCTTACTTGGGTAACCTTCACTGACACTATATTCACAGGGCTTTTGAATTTTCAAATGAAAAAAAAAAATATCTATAGAGTTTTATTTCTACATTACTAAACATCACGTCAAAAATTCAGGAGTCCTAACAACAGGTTTCAACTAAGTAACCTAGAAAATAACAGATTGGTTTTACATACACAGATTGAAATATCAAATTCAGGATGATTATCTCCAGAAAGAGAGGAAGAAAGGAGATTTCAGAGAAGTACACAGATGGCTTTAACTGAAGATATGTTGTAATTCTTAAATTCAGAAGTATAATTTCTAGTTTAGTCTATATTAACCATACCTTTAAAACCCCTTATTTTACTATCAAGTAATAAAATCCATTTAAAATTGTCTTTTGAAAGAACTGAGAATACAACAATGTACTGTATTCAATACAGATACTGAATATTTGAATATCAATATTGATACTGAAAGATAGTTCATCTTTCTTTCTAAAACTAAGTTCAGGCAAATTTCACAGATCTCTTCCTTAAATCAGGTGTTGTAAATCAACTCTAACTAAAATTTCTAAAAAAAAATCAGATGTGATTTGGAGATATTCTCTGATGTGATCTTACTTAGGCATCAGTTAGTTTAAAAGTCCTACAGAAGGAGGGAACTTATTATCTAAGTTCCTAAGGATGGAGAGAAGCATAGGAAGACAACATTAACAAAAATTTATTGGACATCCAATAAGTACCAAGTTGTAGTAATCCAAGATTCATAAAACAGGTATTATTCCCTTTAGAATATACAATCTAGTGAGGGAGGCTGAAACTTCATTACTAGAAATACGGGTGGAAACAAGATATTTTTTGAAATATACTGTTATTTGTGAGATAATCAAGAATTATATATATAAGGAAAACATTGGTATACGCCTTATCTAATTTACCGAACATATGGTTAGAAAGACAACCCTACTGTTGCACTGAATAATTAGCAGGAAAACACTTGCTAGAAAAAGAATCTGTGAGCTGGTTTATGGGCCACAGAAAGCTGTGAACTCAACAGGGCAAGCAAAGAGCTGTGACCAAGTATCACAAAGCAAAGTAAGTGGTGACAGCTACAAAGAGAAAATGAAGTAGAATCCGTGCAGCAAGCAGTTAAGTAGAAAGGAGACACAGTAGATATGAGTGTCAAGAATGAATGAAGGGAGATTTCTTGTGGACTGTGAAATGTAATGCTATGCTGCCTTCTTTGCCCTTATAGTTTCCCAGGAGGCGCTGTAGAGATTAAAAATGACAGAACTCAGGTCTCTAGAAAGGAAAACTTCTTTAAGGAGTGACGGTCCGAGTGCTCTGCTTTACTTAGGTTAGGACTCCCATTTTGGAAGTTCCAAGCAACGTTATTGTCGAATCTGATAATTTGTGAACGGGTTGCCTCAGAATAACGATGGGTAGAAATATTTACTACCAGAATCTATGCTATGAGAAAAGAAGGCTGAAAACTTTTGCAAATGTATAACATACCTTGTACACAATGTTCAAGTTTGTGACGGAAGGAGAAAAGTAAACAGGCAGAGATGAACCTAAATACGCCACAAGCTTTCACCTAGTGTTTACACAGAAGCAATGTCTTCTGTGTACAAAGAAAATATGTACGAAGATTTAACGGTCACAAAAGCAAGAATCACTGGTTAAAAAGTGGTCCTGGTCAGTCCTGGGAAGGGCCCAACGCCGGAGAGGCCAGGCGGCCCAGGAGAGGCTCTCCAGGTTCGTAACGCGCCGCTAGTTAGCCTGCCGTGAACCAGGAACAAATTTTACACTCTCCGTCTAGAGGCCCTTAGAATAATGGCGTCGGTTGTATAGCAACGTGAGCAAAGTGGGAGGGAGATAGGAGTAGCTTCCCAGCTCCTGTCCCGACAACAGATTCCCGCACAGAGACACCAGCCAAGCACGAGAAGGAAGAACTACCACCGCCGCGAGTCACTGCCAATGACACCAAGCCGAGCAAAACCATGGTTTCGGAACCCAAGGCGTTACCTTTATTCTTGGGCATGGCGGTAACTAAGACCTCAGCGTTTCCAACTGGGTTCCGGTGTCGGTGGCGCTGCCAGGTAATCCTCCGAGGTGCCGAAAGAAATTAGTAGTTACAGACTCCGAAAAGACAGCTCAAGCGAGCTCCGCAGGCAGCCACGCTTACTGGCAAGCAAACGGCTGCGCAGGTGGCTTCACGACTTCCCCATCCCCCAAGCTCGACCGCTCCCCTCCGTCCCCGCTACTGCGCAGGCGTAGCCCACAGCTACTGACTTCCCGCTGCTAGAGAAAGTGAGACACATTGTGGGCGGTTCCGGTAGGAAAATGGAATCTTTCGAGCGCCAGGCTCTGCGCTGACAAGAGGAGGATCAAGTATAGAGTAGGCCCACGACGTTATCCTACTTGGAAATCACCCGAGCTGTCTCCTGCTTTTGAATACACTTCTGCTACTCTGTGATAATTGCCTTTTCCAGAAAATTTCTTGACTGTTAACTTTTATTTTACCTGTCTTCCTTTTCAGAGAAACAAATTCCAGCATGATGCTCCTGTAAGAAGTCTCTGCCTAATACATGAAAAGCGGTGGAGGAACCAGTGAGAAAAGGGTGTGTGTCTCTCAAAGCACCCGAACAAAAGGGCATAGGTTCAGAGGCAGGAACCTCTTGAGGTTCGTTAGAGATCCCACTCTGAAACATTTCAGTGATCCAAGGCAGGGGCTCTTGGTAGTAGAGGGGTAGAGCACCAAGAGTGTGGCTCCAGTGCCAGGGCCGGAAGCAGGTTCATCCTGAGTGCGGAGAACTGCTTCCCCAAGCTGCTTAACAGGGAGGAGTGGGAAGAGCCCCTGTAGTTTCTCAGAGCTCCATCACTGAGAACTGGGAGGACGTGAAAGGCTGGTTACTGGGTCAAGGTGCCTGAAATGCCTAAATTAACAATCTCTTTTTCAATCTCTGCCTCTTGGCAGAAACAGTAGAAACTAGAGGGATTTTTTTTTTTTTTCATTTAGGAGATTTCATTTGCTGGAGTTTAAGATGAAGAATTTCAGCAGTGTTCCTTTTAGGTGACTTACCTAGAAGGTGAGAGAGCTGGTTTACCAGATTAACTAAATCTGCGTGGACATAGTTTCCCATTCCATCCTGGTCCTTTTAACCACCAGGGGAAAACAATCCTTGTTTAGTCCATTAGTAAACAAGAGTTAAAAGCTACCCAGGTGAAATTAACATTTAAAGGAAGAACAGGAATTCAACAAGTATCTGAAGTCAATTGTAATAGTCATGAACAGGTTCATCAGATTTTGTGTGCAAGCCTGAATTTCATTACACCCAGCAGGCTTTGGAAACGCCCTAGGAATTTCTCCATGAAGTTGCCTGATGACTGTCTGAGCGTGATCATATAATAAGTTAGTGGGCTCATCTCCCAGTTGTAATTCTAGAGACCTTTGAGGACTTTTCCAATCAGGGGTTTTCATCTGAGGCTGGGCATGCCCTTCATAGCACATTATCAGCTGATATAAGTCAGAGAAACTAGGTTGATAAGTTTGAATGAATATATTAATTTCGTTAACAAATCTATGAGAGTCTTTGGTTATGTTAGGAAAATCTTTGACTATGGCTTGCAGTTCAGCTTTAGTCCTGTGAGAATAAGAAATTAAGGGTTTAGCTTCTGGATCCTTAGAAGGCTTAATTTTAAAGGGACAAGTTCCGATGGGTACAGAGGAAAAGGGGGTGGGGAGAGTTTCAGGGAAAAAGGAAGTTTGGTTAACAGAATTAGTATAGAGGATTTGAGGGTATAGGGGAGGCATAGATACAGGAAAAGGAGGAAGATGGCACGGAGGCAGAGCCTGATGAACTTTTTATTAGTTGTTCATATTGTTATCTGGGCAGGCCAGATCTAGCATTGGATGAAAACTGCTAAATGAAAAAATTCGGAAAGGTCTCTAGAATTATAACCTGAGACCAGCTCACAAACTTAGTATGTGATCAGGCTCAGGCAGTCACCAGGCAACTTAATGGAGAAATTCTTAGGGCTTTTCTAAAGCCTGTTGATTGGAACAATATTCAGGCTTGCACACAAAATCTGAAAAACCTGTTTATGAATATTACAATCAACTTCAGACTCTTTTTTTTAAAGAAAATTCTGTTCTTCCTTCAGATACTGATTCCATCTGGGTAGATTTAAACTCTATGTTTAATAATGGACTGAATGAGAACTGTTTTCCCCTTGTTTTAAAAAGGACTAGGATGGAATGGGAAACTATGTCCACCCAGATTTAGTTAATCTGGTAAGCCAGCTCTCTCACCTTCTAGGTAAGTCACCTAAAAGCAACACTGCTGAAATTCTTCATCTTCAACTCCAGCAAATGAAGTATCCTAAATGAAACAAAAATCCCTCTAGTTTCTACTGTTTTTGCAAAGAGGCAGGAGATTGAAAAAGAGGTTGTTAATTTAAGTATTTCAGGAGGCACTTTAACCCTGTCTTTCACATCCTCCTGAGGCAGGAGATAAGATGGGCCCCAGATAAGACAAGATGGACATTTACAACTGGCCTCCTGTTTGTATTTCATAGGGCAGGAAAAGTGGGCTTCAGGCCAGACACAACTAGCCTACTGTTTGCATTTCCTGAGGCAGGAGACAGGTGGGCTCCAGCTTAGGCATTTACAATCAGCCTCCTGTTTGCTCTCTAGAATGGAAGTTACTACAGAAACGGTAAACAATCAGGCTTTGTCTTTTGCGGAGGCCTTAAGATAACAGTCATGGCAGGAACAGAGAGGGGCAAAACCTTGTTTGAGTAAAAGCCAAGGGATCTCCGCGTCTCCCCTCCTTGGGGCAAGGGAGACACTACACATGTGCAGAAAGGCTCCTTGGGGGTTAAAAGTCAGGGAACAACTCCAGGCTGTGGTGACTCTTGCTTCTCCCAGATGCCGGCACGTCAGGGTCCATCTTGGCCGAGAGGTGCATGCACACCTAGGGGAAAGGTCCTGAGACAAATTAGCCAGTGCTGGGGTGGGAGTAGGGGGGCAAAACAAGACGACTGGCAAGAAGGAAGACAAAGACCTGGAAGAGCTGCCCTTTTATAAAGAATTTAAGAGTTTCCCAAAGGCACGACTCTCTGAGTTCGCCCCTGCACCTTTCTGCAAGTACTTTGCTTTTCCAATAAATTTTTACTTTTCTCTTTACCTTCTGCCTTCTCACCTGAATTCATTCTCGAGTAGGCAGGCAACAACTAGGGATCCAGGCCCTAGCCGCTGGACCCTGTGGTTAGGACTCCTGGTCTGGGAGCTGAGATCTTGCTGCAAGCTGCCACTTACTGTTGCCTGCATCCAAAATCAATCCCAGTTCTCAGTGATGGAGCTCTGAAGAACTACAGGGGCTCTTTCTACTCCTCCCTGTTAAGCAGCTTGGGGAAGCAGTTCTCTGCACTCAGGATGAACCTGCTTCCGGCCCTAACTGGCACTGGAGCCACACTCTTGGTGCTCTACTCCTCTACTACCAAGAGCCCCTGCCTTGGAGCACTGAAATCTTTCATAGTGGGATTTCTAATGAACCTCAAGAGGTTCCTGTCTCTGAACCTATGCCCTTTTGTTCGGGCGCTTTGAGAGACACACACCCTTTTCTCACTGCTTCCTCCACCGCTTTTTATGTATTAGGCAGAGACTTCTTACAGGAGCATCATGCTGGAATTGCTCCTCCCCCAAATGGAAACTAATTCTAGAATTGACAGTAGTCATCAAAGTCATCAACCAGGTGAATTAAATGACCCTTTGACATCTTTTATTTGTTCCATCTCTGTCAGTACCAGAGCACATTCTGGAAAAGCTGATCATTTGTCCCTATTGAATCAGCTACCACCTTTCCTACAGGCAAAAATCTTCAACTGATGTTGGCAAAATTTACAGCAAACTTTCCAAAAAGTTTCAAATAAACCCCTCAATACCTCTTCCCATAAAAGAGTTAATAAAGAGGTGCTTCAAAACATAAAGGCCATTACAGAAGACTAGGAGACTCAGGATCTTATTATCTCTTGTAATAGCTCCTGTAACACTCATATTATCAGTAAGAAAACCTAAAAGCCAGGCTTCCCTGGTGGCGCAGCGGTTGAGAGTCCGCCTGCTGATGCAGGGAACACAGGTTCGTGCCCCAGTCCGGGAGGATCCCATATGCTGCGGAGCAGCTGGGCCCGTGAGCCATGGCTGCTGAGCCTGAAAAAAAAAAAATCATAAGGGCCAAGAATGGAGGATTTTTAGGACCTGGGAGCAATGAATAACATTGTTATCCCTTGACATCCTGTCGTTGATACTACGGGGCCCTGTGGGGTTCCTGGGCACAAAGGCCTTTCTGTGTTCCCATTTCTTGATTACAGGAATTAGGCTTCATTCAGCCTCCATGATTTTTCTTGAGTTCCAAGGAGCAGTTGAAAAGGTTGCTAATTAGGGGAGGGAGGGGATGCAGAGACAAAGGAGGAACAGTCAAGGAACAACAGCCTTGGGGCAGGGTCCTGGTTCCCCTCAAGGGATACACATAACAATATCTTTGAGCTGTTTTGCAGATGTTGAAACCCCCACCAGGTGGGAGAAGTTTACTGTCTGCTGCCCACAAGCACACAGACCCCAGACCGGTTGGACCCATAAGGTGGATGGCTCTACCACTTACCTCCCCACCAACCAATCAGAAAAATGTCCACGAGCTGATCACACCCTCTGTGAACCATTGCTATAAAACCCCTCACAACGCCCTCCAGGGTGGGACATGCAGTTTTGAGGGCATGAGCCCACTGTGGCCCCCTTTGCCTGGCAAAGCAATAAAGCTCTTCTGTTCTGCTTCACCCAAACTCTGTCTCTGAGATTTAATTTGGTGTTGGGGTACAGAAGCCAGTTTCAGCTTCATGGTTCCCAACCTTCTTTTTACTAACATTCATTCTCACTGGAAGTAAGTTCTTTGGGCTTGAGCAGAGGAAAATTCAGCATAGAATTGGGTCAACAGAGTCCAAGTTGATTGAAGTCAGGCGGGTCAACAAAGTTGAACTTCATCATTCCTTAGGTTCTGGTTAGTCTGGTGATTGAGCCCTAGAGGATCCTGTAGCTCAAGAATATGCTTCAGACTAATCCTTACCTTTGAAATAGAAAGGGGAACCTGTACAGCTGATATTTTGCCTCTGGCGTGGTTAAGTTATCTCTGTGCCCTGGTAGTACCTGTTTGTTTTTACATTCTTTTGTTCCCTTAAAATCATTAACTGATGAGACCTATTCTTCTGTAAGGACAAGTATTGGGTTCAGGCTTAGATCACAAAATGACTTGGGCCTAAAATGCCTTCTCTTACATCAAGAAAGGCATGCCTGATTCTCTTTGTATGGTGACACCCTAACCTATATGCCTACCATGCCTCAGAGTTTTACTGAGTCCTTGTTTCTCACAAATTCTGAAGGCTGATCTGGATAATACAGCCTTCCCTAGAGGTTCCCTTTTGTTCCAGTTGTGGACAAAGAATATCACCTGACATTTCAGTAGATGAAGCATGTTTCAGCCATAAAGTTATCAGCCACTGGGCTTCCCTGGTGGCACAGTGGTTGAGAGTCCACCTGCTGATGCAGGGGACACGGGTTCGTGCCCCAGTCCAGGAAGATCCCACATGCCGCGGAGCGGCTGGGCCCGTGGGCCATGGCCACTGAGCCTGTGTGTCTGGAGCCTGTGCTCCGCAATGGGAGAGGCCGCAACAGTGAGAGGCCCGCGTACAGCAAAAAAAAAAAAGTTATCAGCCACTGCAACTGCCCCAGTGATGCAACCTGAGGGGACTCAAGATAGAGAAAGACAGAATACTGGCCCTACATTGTTAAGGAATAACTTGAAAGGATTAATTCAGTGAAATTGAAATTCAAAGGAATAATTTCAGTGAGCCTGAGGCAGGAGGTAGATGGGCTCCAGGCTAGTCATTTACAACCAGCTTCCTGTTTACATAACTTGGGGTGAGAAAAAGATGGGCTTCAGAGGGAACACTTAAAACTAGCCTCCTGTTTGCATTTTCTGAGGAAGGATGCAGGTGGGTTCTAGGCTGGATATTTACAACCAGCCTCCTGTTTGCACTGTGAGATGGAAATAACAACAGAAACAGGGTAAATAGCTGGACTTTGTTTCCTGTGGACACTTTAAGATAACAGTTACAGCAGGGACAGAGGGGATAAACCCTGTTTGAGAAATAGATCAAGAGGCCACATATTTCTCATCCTTGGGGCAAGGGAGACACTGCACACTGCACATGCACATTCTCTCCTTTGGGCAAGGGAGATACTGCACATGCCAAGAAAGGCTCCTTGGAGGTGAAAAGGAGGGGTGTATCTCTGCCTTGCTTCAGTCTTAAATAAACAAACTGCTTCTCTGTGTGCTCTCCCACTTGTTGTGCTGTGCCTTTAATAATAAACTTACCACCTGTTTTTAGAGCTTTTGCCTCCTTATAACATTCTTGCTTTCAAGTGGAGGCAAGAGCCAGGGAAACCTTGCTTCTAGCCTCTAGTCCTTGGTGTTCTAATGACTACGATTCCTGGTTTTCATCAAGGATACCCAGGTTCATTTCCTGGGCAGGGAACTAAGATCTCACTTCAAGCCACTGGTCACTGCTGCATCTCTGAGATAAAGCCCAGACATGCATTTTCACAGATAGAAAGGCATGAAAATTATTACCTTGAGATGTCTGTTTTTTACATGTTTGACTACATGTTTTTGGGTGCTTTTTTGTTTTTGATTTTCAGCAAAAACTCCTACATATCCTGGCTCCTCACTTGCCTCTTTGGAGCCATACCTCAGAGCTGTCTGAGATGCTTTATCCCAGGCTATAGTCCTCAGTAAGTCTACCAAATAAAACATAATTCTCAACTATTAGGTTTGCTTTTTTTTTTTTTTTTGCGCTATGCGGGCCTCTCACTGCTGTGGCCTCTCCCGTTGCGGAGCACAGGGTCCGGACGCGCAGGCTCAGCAGCCATGGGTCACGGGCCAGCCACTCCGCGGCATGTGGGATCTTCCCAGACTGGGGCACGAACCCGCGTCCCCTGCATCGGCAGGCGGACTCTCAACCACTGCGCCACCAGGGAAGCCCTCTTTTTTTTTTTTTAACTTGAGTTTTGTTGACCAAAAAAGGGACCCAGAGCAGACTTCTCTCCTTTACCTGAACTCTAGGAGGATCCAGAGCCTTGGTCCCAACAACAGAGTCCTCTTCTGCCCATCAGCCTCATCAGAGAGTCCAGACAAATTTGGGTGATTCTCTACTGATCCTTGGGTCTCCTGATTATTGGTTGACAATCCTGAGTTTTTTCAGGTGGTGTTAAACCACTCTCTGGAAGAATAGGTTATCCTTAAAACTTAATTTCAAGAAGAGGTACCTGGGTTATCCTCAGCTGAAAGACTGGGAAGACTTTGCTCAGCTGAAAGACACCAAGTAGAGGCTGGAGTAGGTAGTTAGGTGGGAAAATGACCTGTCATTTTTCCCTTGAATTGGCTTTTTTAATAAAGTTTGTTGGAATAAAAGTGAAGATATCTCATGAAACTTTCAGCTCTGATGAAGGGACATCTCCTCCTGGCTTTCTCAGGCAACTGGGAAACTTGTGGGAGAGCTGGAGACAAGACCCTATATCATGCAGCCATCCCTATAGGGTAACCCACTCATTTTAATTAAAAACTTGCTGCACTGGGGACCCACATAAGAGCTGGCCACTCAATGATCTGAACACACACGTAGTCTCAGGCTACTGAAGGGAAAAACTGAAATAGGTAAGAGAGCTGAAAAAACTCAGGGGTAAAACCTAGAGGTGTCAGCTTTCACTGCAGGTCTGAAGGCTTAAAGCCTGGAGGATTTTCTTGCATAGTAGCTTACACACATGATTGGAAAACTGTTACTGTGTGTGTGTGTGTGACAGCACTTACTTTCTGTCCATGCAGATCTCTTCTCAAGTTTCTCCAGTGTCCGTATGTTAAAATGGTTTTCTTCCTCCAGAGTAGGAAGTCTAAAAGACGAAGGCTGAAGTAGGATGTTTCTTATAGCCTCACCTCAGACACCACACATAATAATTTCTGCTGCTTTCTGTCGGTAACACGGAAAAATTCTGCTGCAGTGTGGAAAGGGACTATACAAAGCCATGAATATCAGGAGGTAAGGATAACTGGCACCTTCCTTCAATACAACAAAGGATACTGAAGGATGATTTCACTGAAGGATATGCATCTTAGTCTACTTTCTGCCCATAAAACATTTAAGTTTCAAGTCTCTTCTATTGAGAAAGGTAGGTCTTTGGTAATGCAACTATCAAAAACTTACAAGCCCTGAACTTATCCCTTATCCCTCTACCACCCAAATAAGAACTACTTCAACATGAGAAATACACAAAAAAATAGAGAAAATATATTTTTTAAATAACTAAACGAACAGAAGTAAAAGGAAGCTGCCACAACATAACTAAAGCCATATGTGAATTCCCACAGCTTGCCTTAGAAGCATAACAAAAATGTCCTCTTTTGCCACTTCTATTCAACATAGCTCTGGAAGTCTGAGCTGGAGCAATAATGCAATGAAACTAAACAAAAAATATCTAAATTGGATAAATAA
Organism: Neophocaena asiaeorientalis asiaeorientalis; assembly: GCF_003031525.2. Lineage (NCBI taxonomy): Eukaryota > Metazoa > Chordata > Mammalia > Artiodactyla > Phocoenidae > Neophocaena > Neophocaena asiaeorientalis. The sequence goes on along the minus strand of NW_020174374.1, from coordinate 191,799 downwards.
AATGAAAATATTTCTGTTAATAGATTACAAAATTTATTTGTAGAAAATCTAAAAATTCTGCAGAAAAACTGTTAAGCCAAATAGAAAACTCAGCAAAATTGCAAATTAACATTGAAAATCAGTTGCATTTCTATACACTAAAAATACAGAATTCTAAGAAAGATTAAGAAAATAATTCCAGTTACAACAGCATAAAAGGAATATTATTCTTAGTTGTAAGTTTAATCAAAGAGGTGAAAACATACATTTAAAACTATAGAACATTGTTAAATTAATTAAAGACATAAATAAATAAAAATATTCCTTGTATTCATGAATCGGAAGACTTACTGTAATTATGATGCCACTACTACCTGAAGCAATTAACAAATTTATTCAATCCCTCTCAAAATCCCAAAGGTGTCTTGAAAAAAAAATCCTACATTTATATGAAATGTCAAGGGACTCTCAATTGCAAAATAATCATTTTAAAAGGATAAATTTGGAAGTCTTACATTTCCTGTTTTTAAAAATTATTATAAACTTACAGTAATCAAGACAATGTGGTACTGGCATAAAGACAGACATACTGACCAAAGGAATATAATAGAGAACTCAGAAATGAATCCTCATTAATAAATCCTCATATATATGGTCAAGTGACCATTCAATAGGGAAAGGACAGTGTTTGCAACAAGTGGTGTTGGGAAAACTGTATATCCACATTTGAAAGAATGAACTTGGATGAATTAAATCAAAATGTATAAAGGCCTAAACATAGTACCTAAAACTATAAAACTCTCTGAGGAAAACATAGTGGAAAAGTTTTTATGACACCAGCAATAATTTTTGTGTGTGTGACACCAAAAGCACATGCAACAAAAGCAAAAATAAAGAAACTACATCAAAATGTAATACTTCTGTGCACCAAAGAACATAGTCAACAAGGCAGACTAAGGAACTGAAGAAAGTATTTGCCAATCATATATCTAATAATGATTCAATTTCTGGAATATATAAAGAGCTCCTAACTCAACAAAAACAAGCAACCCAATTCAAAAATGGACACATGATTTAAATGGACACTTCTTCAAAGAAGTATGTGAAAAGATGTTCAACACCAATAATTACTAGGAAAATTAACACAAAAAAACAAAATGAGGGGACTTCCCTGGAGGCGCAGTGGTTAAGACTCCATGCTCCCAATACAGGGGGCCTGGGTTCTAACCCTAGTCAGACAAGGAGATCCCACATGCATGCCACAACTAAGAGTTTGCATGCTTCAACTGAGGAGCCCGCAAGATGCAACTAAAGGAGCCCGCCTGCCACAACTAAGACCTGGCACAACCAAATAAGTAAATAAATATTTTTAAAACCACATTGAGAAATGACCTCATACCCATTAAGATCATTATTTTAAAATAATTATAAGAGAAAATAAAAGTGTTGGCAATGATGTGGAGAAATTAGAACACTTGTGCACTATTGATTGGAAATGTAAAATGGTATAGCCAAAATGGAAAACACTATGGTAGTTCTTAAAATTAAACTTACAAATTTCATATGATATAGCAATACCACCTCTTAGTACACAACCCAAAAAATTAAAATCAGAGTCTCAAATAGATATTCACAATAACCAAAAGGTGGGAGCAATCCAAATATCATTTGATAAATGAATGAATGATATGTAGTAAATACACACAATGGAATATTATACAGCCAGAAAAAGAAGCAAATCATGTGTAATATTACAACATGAATTGGCCCTGTGGACAGTATGCAAAGTGAAATAAGCATCACAAAAGAAAAAACTGTATGATTCACCTATATGAAGTACCTAAGGTAGTAAAATTTACAAAATCAGAGCAGCAGATTAATAGTTACCAGGAGGTGAGAAGAAAAGGGAAATAGGCTGTTGTGTAATGAGCGTGAGATTTCAGATTTGCAAGAAGAAAGTTCTTGAGATCTGTTTCACAATAATGTAAACATATTTAACACTACCAAACTGTACATCTAAAGATGGTTAAAATATAAAATTATGTGCTTTATCATAATCAAAAATTGTTCACCAACAGGTGGATAAATAGAATCTGTTATATGCATACGAAGAAATATTCAGTTTTAAAAAGGAAAAGAATCTGAGACCTTCCCTGGTGGCACAGTGGTTGAGAATCTGCCTGCTAATGCAGGGGACACGGGTTCGAGCCCTGGTCTGGGAAGATCCCACATACCGTGGAGCAACTAGGCCCGTGAGCCACAACTACTGAGCCTGTGCGTCTGGAGCCTGTGCTCTGCAACAAGAGAGGCCGCGATAGTGAGAGGCCCGCGCACCGTGATGAAGAGTGGTCCCCGCTTGCCACAACTAGAGAAAGCCCTCGCACAGAAACGAAGACCCAACACAGCCATAAATAAATAAATTAATAAACTCCTATCCCCAACATCTTCTAAAAAAAACCAAATCTGAGATATACCACAATATGTGTAAGTCTTGAGAACATTATGCAAAATAAAATGACCCAGTTACAAATTGACAAATTCTGTAAAATTTCACTTATATAAAGTATCGAGAGAGAGAGTCAGACTAAGACAGGGATGGTGGGGAGTGCTAGCTCTTTTTTTAAAAGGATACTATTTCTATCAAATTAGAGCCCCATTTTTATGGCATCATTCAGCCTTAATTATGTCCTTGAATTTTTTTTAATACAAAAGACTCTGTTTGTCAAGACTTAAAAAACAAACAAACAAACAAGAACAACAACAATAAAACACTAAGGTAAATTCATACCAGACCTCTGTGGTTTCCAAATGCAGACACACTGAGGATTAAGGTGTTAAGGCTTCAACATACAAACCTCAGAGAAGGGCAGACAAACATTCAATCTCTAACAACAAGTATTATCAAAATTAGGAAACAACATTGTCATAATACTCCTTTGTGATATCAGAATTTATTCAAGTTTCTGCAATTATCCCAATGATGTCTTTCATATGAAAAAAAGTGAATTTTTCTTATCCAGAAAACAATCTAAAATTATGCATAGCATTTAATTATCATAATCCTTGTCACCTTCTCTATAAACATTGATCAGTTTTTCCTTATATTTTATGATCTTAACATTTGTCAGGAGCACAGGACATTTATTTTGCAGAAAGTCCCTCATTTTATTTTATTTTTTATTTTTTTTTATTTTTATTTTTTTATTTTTCCCTCATTTTAGATTTCTGGTATTTTCTCTTGATTATAATCAGGAACTCGTTCTTCACAAGAATATTACAGAAGAGATGTGTCCTCAGGACAACTGAAAACACATGATGTTAGCATCATCTTTTTGTTAACTTCTATCCCTCAATTAAAATGGTGTCTGCTAGAATTCTCCATGAAAATTACTGTTTTTCCTTGGTAGCTAGTAATTAACTTATGGGTATTTACTCTGAAACAATATAAATGTCTTGTTTCTTATCAAACTATCACCCACAAACTACAGCTTTCTTTGATGATTCTTTCCTGAATCAAGGGCATACAATGATTGCAAAAATTAATAGTTGGTATTCTACTGAAAGAAAGTGCTTTTTTCTTCTACATAATTAATTAATAAATTAGTATTTCTTGAACATGGATTCATGGATTTTTTTTTGCTGAATGGATTAGGATCTATTACAATTTATAATTATTTAATATACAAATCTCCCCATATTTGATAAGTGGAAATGCTTACATGCTGTTGTCCATATCCTTTCAAAATGTCAGTTTCTTACTTTCCGGAAGTGTATTCTAGAATATCTGAAAATACTTCAGTTTCATTTTTTACTTCCCTTGCCCTATCCTGGAATCAGTCATTTTCCCAGTAAGTCCTACATTTAGTGGGGATAAAGTTTGTTTAAAATTTTATATTGCAGGGCAAAATGGCATGTATCTGTTTCCTCTTGCTTTTTGCCATTAAACATAATCATGTACCCTGAAGTTAATGCCAGAGTAGATCAAAGGAGGAACATTATAGCAACAGAGCATCTTGAATGTTTCACCTAATAGAGGAAGGCCAACCAGATCCAACTTTTCCTGACCCTATTCAACAGCAGAAGACAAATCATTTCTTCCCTGAGTCAAATGTGAATCCCAGTACATATATGGAATCTAAAAAAATGGCACTGATGAACCTAGGGGCAGGACAGGAATAAAGACGCAGATGCAGAGAATGGACTTGAGGACGAGGGAGGGGGAAGGGTAAGTTGGGACGAAGTGAGAGACTGGCATGGACATATATACACTACCAAATGTAAAATACATAGCTAGAGGGAAGCAGCTGCATAGCACAGGGAGATCAGCTTGATGCTTTGTGACCACCCAGAGGGGTGGGTTAAGGAGGGTGGGAGGGAGATGAAAGAGGGAGGTGATATGGGGATATATGTATACGTATAGCTGATTCACTTTGTTATAACGCAGAAACTAACACACCAGTTTAAAGCAATTATACTCCAAAAAGATACAAAATAATAATAATAATAAAAAAGACAAAGAAAGACACACATACACACACAAGAAAAGAAAATTCCATGTAAACAAAACACTGCTGTCAAGAGATATATCAATTGAAAGCCATGCCAGAAATAAATCAAGGGGGCACTATCTTTAACCAGAACTAAGTATCCCTTTTTCAATTAAGATATGCGGCTCTGTCAAAGACACTGCATCATTCAAGTAGAACAACAGGGGCGCACTTCTCTCTCATCAACACACATCTGACTACATTCTTGAGTGGAACTTCTGAGAATCAGTGGAATCTCAGCTGTATCAGGTAAACGAAACAGAACAAAGAGTCTGAATGTCAAACGGCTATTGAAACTGCAACTGACAAAGTAGCCCAAGCCATATGTATTATACATAAACAGGGTCATTGCCTACTAAAATAAAAAGATTTAAAGACCCAAAGACTCCTAACATAATTGACAAAATATCCAGAATACAATAAAAATCAACTATCATATCAAAAATAAGAAAATTACAACTGAAATCAGAAAAGGTAATTAACTGATACAAGCACTGAGTTGAAATTATATGACAAGATTTTTAAAGAAATAATCATGAAAACATTTGTATAGCAGTTACAAATTGAATAAAACAAATAAAAAATAGAAAAATCTTGACAAAGAGAAATTATAAAAAGAACAAGTGAAAATTATAGAACACAAAAACATCAATACAATAACCAAAATAATAAAATTTGTACAGTGAACTCAATAGTAAAAGATAACAGGATAGGGTTACCAAGCTTGGGAACAAAAGAATAAAATTCAGGTAGTCTAACCAATAGAGGGAAAATATCCTGGAAGAAGAATGACCGGAATCTTAGGAACATGAGAGAAATAACCAAAAAGGTCAATTTTTGTATCATTACAATCTAAAAAAGAAAGGAGAAAGAGGGAAGTAGGGAAATATTATTGGCAGAAACCAGATCAAATATCTTCCCAAATTTGACAAGACACACAAATGTAAAGACTGAAGGAGATGAGTGAACCAGAGATAGGATAAATTCAGAGAAATCAACACCAAGATGTATTGTAACTAGACTTTTGAAAATTAAAGATAAAAAATACATCTTGAAAGCAGCCAGAGAGAAATGATGTATTATCATAAGAGAACAACTCAACAACAGTGAATTTATAATCTGAACTAATGGATGTAAGAAAGAAGTGGCAAAATATTTTTCATGGGTTGAAAGAGAGGAAATGCTAACAGAAGGAATTTTGGAGTATCACAAACGAAGGAGAAACAACAAAAAGTGCAGCAATGTGGATACATACAATGTACCAAATCAAGACTTGGTAAATTTAAAAAACTTGAAATCATATCAAGTATCTTTTCCAACCACAACTCTATGAGACTAAATATCAATTACAGGTAAAAAATTGTAAAAAATACAAGTACATGGAGGCTAAACAATACACTACTAAATAACCAAGAGATCACTGATGAAATCAAAGAGGAAATCAAAAAATACCTAGACACAAATGACAATGAAAACATGACGACCCAAAACCTATGGGATGCAGCAAAAGCAGTTCTAAGAGGGAAGATTATAGCAAGTCAATCCTACCTCAAAAATAAGAAACATCTCAGATAAATAATATAACCTTATACCTAAAGCAATTAGAGAAAAAACAAAAAAAACCCAAAGTTAGCAGAAGGAAAGGAATCATAAAGATCAGATCAGAAATAAATGAAAAAGAAATGAAGGAAACAATAGCAAAGATCAATAAAACTAAAAGCTTGTTCTTTGAAAAGATAAAGAAAATTGATTAACTGTTAGCCAGACTCAACAAGAAAAAAAGGGAGAAGACTAAATGAATAGAATTAGAAATGAAAAAGGAGAAGTAACAACAGACACTGCAGAAGTACAAAGAATCACGAGAGATTACTACTAGGAACTATATGCAAATAAAATGGACAACCTAGAAGAAATGGACAGGGCTTCCCTGGTGGCGCAGTGGTTGAAAGTCCGCCTGCCAATGCAGGGGACACGGGTTGGTGCCCCAGTCTAGGAAGATTTCACATGCCATGGAGCGGCTGGGCCCATGAGCCATGGCTGCTGAGCCTGCATGTTAAGAAAACTACAGGCCAATATCACTGATGAACATATATGCAAAACTCCTCAACATAATACTAGCAAACAGAATCCAACAATACATTAAAAGGATCATACACCATGATCAAGTGGGGTTTATCACAAGAATGGAAGGATTCTTCAATATACCCAAATTAATCAATGTGATAAACCATATTAACAAATCGAAGGAGAAAAACCATATGATCATCTCAATAGATGCAGAAAATGCTTTTGACAAAATTCAACACCCATTTATGACAAAAACGCTCCAGAAAGTAGGTATAGAGGGAACTTTCCTCAACATAATAAAGGCCATATATGACAAACCCACAGCCAACATCCTTCTCAATGGTGAAAAACCAAAACCATTTCCTCTAAGGTCAGAAACAAGACAAGGTTGTCCACTCTCACCACTATTATTCACATAGTTTTGGAAGTTTTAGCCAGAGACATCACAGAAGAAAAAGAAATAAAAGGAATCCAAATCAGAAAGAAGTAAAGCTGTCACTGTTGCAGATGACATGATACTATACATAGAGAATCCTAAAGATGCTACCAGAAAACTACTAGAGTTAATCAATGAATTTGGTAAAGTAGCAGGATACAAAATTAATACACAGAAATCTCTTACGTTCCAATACACTAATGATGAAAAATCTGAAACAGAAATTAAAGAAACACTCTCATTTACCATTGCAACAAAAAAAATAAAATACCTAGGAATAAATCTACCTAAGGAGACAAAAGACCTGTAGGCAGAAATCTATAAGACACTGATGAAAGAAATTAAAGATGATACAAAGAGAGAGAGAAATATACTATGTTCTTGGATTCGAAGAATCAACACTGTCATAATGACTATACTACCCAAAGCAATCTACAGATTCAGTGCAATTTCTAGAAAACTACCAATGGCATTTTTCACTGAACTAGGACAAAAAATTGCACAATTTGTATAGAAACACAAAAGACCCCGAATAATCAAAGCAATCTTCAGAAAGAAAAATAGAGTTGGAGGAATCATCAGGCTCCCTGACTTCAGACTATACTACCAAGCTACAGTAATCAAGACAGTATGGTACTGGCACAAAAACAGAAATATAGATCAATGGAACAAGATAGAAATGTCAGAGATAAACCCATGCATATATGGTCACCTTATTTGTGATAAAGGAGGCAAGAATATACAATGGAGAAAAGACAGCCTCTTCAATAAGTTGTGCTAGGAAAACTGGACAGCTACATGTAAAAGAATGAAATTAGAACACTCCCTAACACCATACACAAAAAAAAAACTCAAAATGGATTAAAGATCTAAATGTAAGGGCAGACACTATCAAACTCTTAGAGGAAAACATAGGCAGAACCACTCTATGACATATATCACAGCAAGGCTCTTTTTGACCCACCTCCTAGAGAAATGACAATAAAACAAAATAAACAAATGGGACCTAATGAAACTTAAAAGCTTTTGCACAGCAAAGTAAAACATAAACAAGATGAAAAAGCAAGCCTCAGAATGGGAGAAAATATTTGCAAATAAAGCATCTGACAAAGGGTTAATCTCCAAAATGTACAGGCAGCTCATGCAGTTCAATACCAACAGAACAAATAACCCAATCCAAAAATGGGCAGAATACCTAAATACACATTTCTCCAAAGAATTATACAGATTGCCAACAAACACATGAAAGCATGCTCAACGTCACTAATCATTAGAGAAATGCAAATCAAAACTGCAATTTGCTATCCCCTCACACTAGTCAGAATGGCCATCAATAAAATATCTACAAACAATAAATGCTGGACAGGGTGTGCAGAAAAAGGAACTCTCTTGCACTGTTGGTGGGAATGTAAATTGATACACCCAATATGGAGTAAAATACGGAGGTTTTTAAAAAACTAAAAACAGAAGTACCATATGACCCAGCAATCCCACTACTGGGCATATAACCTGAAACACCATAATTGAAAAAGAGTCATGTACAGCAATGTTCATTGCAACTCTATTTACAATAGCCAGGACATGGAAGTAACCTAAGTGTACATCAACAGATGAATGGATAAAGAAGATGTGGCACATATATACAATGGAATATTACTCAGCCATAAAAAGAAACGAAATTGAGTTATTTGTAGTGAGGTGGATGGACTTACAGTCTGTCATACAGCGTGAACTTAGTCAGAAAGAGAAAAACAAATACCATATGCTAACACATACATATGGAATCTAATGAAGAAAAACAAAGTGGTTATGAAGAACCTAGGGGCAGGACAGGAATAAAGACGCAGGCATAGATAATTGACTTGAGGACATGGGGAGAGGCAAGGGTGAGTATGGGACCTAATGAAACTTAAAAGCTTTTGCACAGCAAAGTAAAACATAAACAAGATGAAAAAGCAAGCCTCAGAATGGGAGAAAATATTTGCAAATAAAGCATCTGACAAAGGGTTAATCTCCAAAATGTACAGGCAGCTCATGCAGTTCAATACCAACAGAACAAATAACCCAATCCAAAAATGGGCAGAATACCTAAATACACATTTCTCCAAAGAATTATACAGATTGCCAACAAACACATGAAAGCATGCTCAACGTCACTAATCATTAGAGAAATGCAAATCAAAACTGCAATTTGCTATCCCCTCACACTAGTCAGAATGGCCATCAATAAAATATCTACAAACAATAAATGCTGGACAGGGTGTGCAGAAAAAGGAACTCTCTTGCACTGTTGGTGGGAATGTAAATTGATACACCCAATATGGAGTAAAATACGGAGGTTTTTAAAAAACTAAAAACAGAAGTACCATATGACCCAGCAATCCCACTACTGGGCATATAACCTGAAACACCATAATTGAAAAAGAGTCATGTACAGCAATGTTCATTGCAACTCTATTTACAATAGCCAGGACATGGAAGTAACCTAAGTGTACATCAACAGATGAATGGATAAAGAAGATGTGGCACATATATACAATGGAATATTACTCAGCCATAAAAAGAAACGAAATTGAGTTATTTGTAGTGAGGTGGATGGACTTACAGTCTGTCATACAGCGTGAACTTAGTCAGAAAGAGAAAAACAAATACCATATGCTAACACATACATATGGAATCTAATGAAGAAAAACAAAGTGGTTATGAAGAACCTAGGGGCAGGACAGGAATAAAGACGCAGGCATAGATAATTGACTTGAGGACATGGGGAGAGGCAAGGGTGAGATTGGATGAAGTGATAAAGTGGCATGGACTTATATATACTACCAAATGTAAAATAGATTGCTAGTGGGAAGCAGCCACATAGCACAGGGAGGTGAGCTCCGTGCTTTGTGACCACCTAGAGGGGTGGGCTAGGGAGGGTGGGAGGGAGACGCAAGAGGGAGGAGATATGGGGATATATGTATATGTATAGCTGATTCACTTTGTTATAAAGCAGAAACTAATACATCATTGTGAAGCAGTTATACACCATAAAGATGTTAAGGAAAAGTGAAGAAACATCTAATACAAGATCAATACCAAAGCAAGAACATAAATGGATTGATCATGGATGGATTCATGCATCCATCCATGCGTTGTAAGACGTGGCCTCAGAAGAGAACTGACAACATGTATATAGTGACTGGCTACATTCTCTGTCAATAGGTAATAAAAATGTATAGTCAATACTGTAAAGGATTTTTTTTACCATAAATACTACATAAGTGGCCTTTTAGTTACTCATAACTTCACAAAAGCATCAACCACTTTTCATACATTCCAGACAAAGCTCATTTAAACAAAAAGTTTACTTTTTTCCAAAAGCAGTGTAGTGTCTATTTGAAAAGCAGGTCTTCTCTTTCATGTGTATAGTATTAAACTTAAGCTGTAGTGTGTCAAGTCTGGATTTGTTTAAAATATATGTGTAGGTACATATATGCAGAAATAAACTAGTGTACTTTGTTGACAGCACAAAAATATTTATTCTTCAAAACATGATAGAACTAGTATGATTAATGAAAATTTATCACAAAATAAAAAGATTCTATGCAATAATCCAACCAGGAGAAGTGGTAAGCATATTCCACCTGTGAAAATTCCAGTTTGTCTTCTGAATGTCTAAAGCCTATGGGACACCATGCTGCTCACATAATTCTCATATGCATATAATTACTTACGCTACTAAGCTATCTCTTCTGCAGCTACGATCACATTCAATTTATATTTCATTCTGAAGGCATTTAGATTTTCTAAAAGAATCTTTGGCTTTGTTACATTTTTAAAACAAAATTCTGAGGAGGCTATTCATTCTGCCCACACCCTGAGGAAATTTCAACTGTGTAGTCCATCACTTACAGTTCATGTTCCCTCTGCCCTACCCATGCATACTGTTCACCTATGTACTGCGTTTGTTTTAGCAGGCTCTAGTGTTGGTCTTGAAGCTGCTTTTGCTGTTCTTTCATTTGGGTTTACATAAAGCTCCGAAATTTCACACCTGAGAACAGCCACATCAGCATTACTTATTTAATGTGCTGTTAGAGTTTGGTAACCTCTTGTGTTTAAGGGTTTTGCTTGGAGAACACTGAGTTATTGTTAGAGCTGCAGAATGTTCTGAAACTGGAGGAAAAACCATGAGTATTCCAGACTAATTCGATTATGGTAATTTTTTCTGAAGAATTAAAACAATTTTCTCATCAAAATATTCCATTGCCGTGGAGAAAATACCCCTAACTCTTTAAGTCCTCATGAGCTCGTTGGGAGAATCTGGTAGAACTGACATTTCTCAGCTCACCATAATTTCATCAGTAACATTTTCTGAGATGAAGCAACAGAAATTCGAATCCACATACTTTAGGAAAGTCATATTTAATACTGAAAATCTTGTTTCAGTAGCAGTAAAGATGTCTTCATGAGCAGGTAATTAATAGTTTTTTTGTTTGTTTCTGATTCTCTTCTTGCAAGTTGTGTTTTAAATTGTTACTGAAATATATTATACCTCTCTATTTACACAAATTCCTGATTCAACATTCTCTGGCAGACCAAGTTCATTCTTTCATAGATGAGGTAGACCTAGCTAATTTAATCGTAGGACATAAAGCTGATGATGTTTTTAGTGGTTATGGTGGGCAACTGCCATCAATGTTTGTTTTGAGGCAGCTGGTCTAGAGTCAGTGCTGGGGTTGGACACTACTGGGACGCCTGTTGCTAAACTAGAATAGGAGGGTGAGGGCAGTTGCTGAGCAGATTGCATGGTGGAAGAGAAGCCATTGTGTATGTGACTGCCATCTCCTTCTTCAACTATCCACTGCTTTGTTTCTCTATTGTCTTCAGGAAGGCCCATTTAAAAACATGTTTATTAATGTGGTATAAAATCCACATATTATAAGAAAACAATTCTATATTATTTAGTAATCTTACAGAGTAATGAAACCTTTACTGTCTTTAAGTATTATATTTCTATCAGTACAGAAACACTCTTTGGGCCTATTTGTAGTCAGTCTTTTCTCCCACTCCAAAAAACAAAAAATAGTTTTTTGGATATTAACTTATCAGATATAGGGTTTCTAAATATTTCTCTCATTTCATAGATTAACTTTTCACTGATTGCTTGATCACAACCTTTATGTACAGAAGCTTTTTAGTTTGATACAGTCCCACTTGGGATTTCTGTTGCCTGTGCTTTTGATAGCATATTCAAAAAGACATTGACAAGGCCAATATCAAGGAGTTTTTACTATGTTTTCTTCTAGGAGTTTCACAGTTTCATGCCTCACGTTTAAATCACTAATCAGTCTTGAGTTGATTTGTGTGATTGGTCTGAAAAACCAGTTTCATTTTTTTGTATGTTTAGATATCCAGTTTTCCCAACACCAGTTATTGAAGAGACTCTCATTGCCCCTACTATATATTCTAAGCATCTTTGACATGTATCAGTTGACCATATATATGTGGGTATTTTCTGGGCTCCCTATAATAAATATTCCACTGGGCTCCCTATAATAGTCCAAAAAATACACACACACACACACACATATATATATTTGATTTATGTTAGCTTTCAATATAGTCTGAAGTCAGGAGGAGTGATTCCTCCTTCTTTGTTCCTTACTATTTTTTTTCCAAAAATGCTGTGGCTTTTTTTTTTTTATTCCATTGCTTTGAGCCACAACTGTTCTACTTCACTGGGGGAAAAAATGCCATTGGAATTTTGATTAAGATTGCTTTAAATCTATACATGACTTTGAGTACTATGAACAATATCACATTAATTCTTCCAAGACAAGAATAAGGATATCTTTCCATTTATTTGTACTTCTCCAATTTCTTTCATCAATGTCTTATAGTTTTCAGTTTACAGAACTTTTACCTCATTGGTTAAATTTATTATTATTTCATTGTTTTTGATAATATCATAAATGGGATTGTTTATTTAACTTCTATTTTGAATACTTCATCATTAATGTATTGAAATGTAACTAATTTTTGTACTGCAACTTTGCTGAATTAATTAATTAATTCTAATAGCTTTTTGGTGGAGTGTTTAAAATTTTCTATATATAAGATTACATCATCTTCAGACAGAGACTACATTTTTAAAAATTTGTTTCCTTTTCTTTCTTCACTTTTGTTTTTCTGTTTGTATTTATTTTTCTTTGTTTCTCTTTCTTTTTCCTTCTCTTTCTCCTTCTTTTTCTTTCTTCCTTTCCTTCCTTTCTTTTCCTTCTTTCCTTCCATCCTTTCCCTCTTTCTTTCTCTCTTCCTTCCTTTCTCCCTTACTCACCCCTCCCTCCTCTCCTTCCTTCCTTCCTCCCTTTCTCTCTCCCTTCCTTATTTCCTTCCTCTCTCCCTCCCTCCCTTCCTTCCTTCCTTTCCTTCCTTTTTTTTCTACCTTTCTTTCTTTCTCCCTTCCTTCCGTCCTTCCATCCTTCCTTCCTTGTTTCTCTCTCTCTCTTTCTTTCTTTCTCTCTAATCAATTGATCTAGCTGGGACTTCCAATATCATGTTGAAGACAATTGGTAAGCAGGGGTACCCTTTTTGTTTTTTCCTGATTTTAGAGAAAAAAAAGACCCAAAAAACTGTCAGCTTTTCACAATTATTATGATAGCTGTGTATTGTCATATAGGAAGTTTATTACATTGAAGTACATTTCTTTTATACCTAATTTGTTGAGTTTTTTTATTATGACAGATTATTAAACTTTGTCAAGTGCTTTTCTGAGTCTATTGAGATAATCATGTGATTTTACTCTTTTGTTAATGTGGTGTATCATGTTTATTGATTTCCATATGATAAACCATCCTTACATCCTATTATGTCTCACTTGATATGTTTGATCCATTTTATGTGCTGTTAAATTCCATAACCTAGTATTTTGTTGACAATATTTGCATCTATGTTCATCAGAAACATTTTCTTGTAATTTTCTTTTCTTGTAGTGCAGTATCAGACTATGCTTTCAGGGTAATGCTACCTCAAAAATCAGTTTGGAAGTGTTTCCTCCTCTTTAATGTTTTCAAAAAATTTGAAAAGTATTGGCAGTAATTATGCTTTCAGAGTTTGGCAGAATTCATCCATGAAGCCATCTGGTCCTAGATCTTTCCTTAATTGGGAAATTTTTTTTTAATGATTTCATCTCCTGATTCCATAATTTTCTGTTCAGATTTTCCATTTCATTACAATTCAGTTTTGGTTGGTTGTATGTTTCTAATTTTTTTTTCTAAGTTGTTCAATTTGTTTCAATATGATAGTTTTCAGTGGTATCACTCATGATACTTTCTATTTCTCTGGTATAGATGTAACATTTCCTCTTTCATTTATTATTTTGTTTCTTTAAATCCCTGTTAATTTTTCTTTTTGGCTAGTCTACCTAATATTTGTCAACTTTATTTATTTTAAAAGAAAAACACTTTTTTTTGGATTTTCTTCTACTATCTTTCCAGTCTCTATATCATTTACTTCTGTTATAATCTTTATATTCTTCCTTCTGCTAACTTTGGGCAGAGTTTGTTCTTTTTTCAGTACTTTGAGGCGGTTTAGTCAAGGACATGCTTTAATTGAGACCTTTCTTTTCTCTTAATCAAGGAACCATTTGTTGAAGACATTATCTATTCTGAATTGGGTATTCTTGGCTCTGTTGTCAAATATTAATTAATTGTATATACTGGTATTTAGTACTGAGCATTTTATTCTGTTCCCTTGGTTGATATGTCTATTTTTCTGGCAGTACCATTCTGTATTTATGGCTTTGCAGTATAGTTTGAAATTGGAAACTTGATACCTCTAGCTTTGTTCTTTTTCCTCAGAATTGCTTTGGCCATTTGGGGTTACTTGTGTTTCCACGCAAATTTTAGAATTGTTTCTGTTATTTCTGTGAAGAATGTCTTTGGTATTTTGATGGGATTTGAATCTGTACATGGCTTTGGGGAATATGGTCATGTTAATGATATTAATTCTTCCAATTTATAAACATGAGATGTTATTGTTTGTGTCTTCAATTTCTTTCAGAAAAATTTTGTAGATTTTCTTGTGCAGATATTTCCGTTCCTAAGCTTTCATAATATATTTTATGTCAAACATGCTAGATTGATAAGTAATGGCCAACAGTCTACCTTATTTAAAGCATCTACTTGAATAAACCTCATCTTTATCTAGGAAATGATACTCTATCGCACTATTGTTGCAGAAGCATAGATTTAATTGCATCATTATGTTGAAAAACAAATATTGAAATTGATGTGGTTTAAAACCACCAAGGAACTGACCTTTTTCTAGTTATTGTATTGTTATAATTTAAATATTAAAACAAATAGGAGATTTCTTGACAAATCAGTCAATCTCCCTGGTGTGCTATGAGAACTTCAAAACTTTGTTGTCATCATATAAATGAACTAAATCACATATTGAAAGGGAAAACGCACAATTTTATGTTAAGGTAACACCAGCAGTTCACTTTTTTTCATTATTTGTGTGGAAGGATGTTTCTCAGAGTAATTCAGTGTCTTTAACACTTGAAGCTTCTGATCTACTTGTCCTGAAGACCAGCTACTGCTAAAGTAATGCTAGCCTAAAAACAATGAAGCATTTTTGATGAAAATAACTTCATGTTAAGGGGGAAATGCTGTTAACCTACTCAAGACATGCATCTGTGATGTTGATAGCTTTGTTTTAGATTTTATAGTTGTTTTGGTTTTCTAGGAAGAAATGGCACAATGCATATTGCATTATATACATTTATCACTGATTTACTTAATGTTAACATATAGATAAACACTAAATAAGTGGTAATACTTGGAAAGAAGCACTTATACCATAAGTCTTAGGAAATAATGCTTGTAATAAACTTAACTATGTTACATATCAACAGGCAAAATATAGAATGTTACATAGTGTAATACGATATGATGTGATTAAATTATAGTTCCTGCTGTTAAAAAAATTTATTCCTCAGTATTTTACTGTTTTGATGCTATTGTGAATTGGTTAGTTTATTTAATTTCTTTTTGCTATTCTTCACCATTGGTGTAAAGAAATGCAATGATTTCTGTATGTTGATTTTGGATCCAGCAACTTTAGTAAAATTGTTGATTAATGTCAACAAATTTTTGACTGACTGGGATTTTCTATACATAAGATTATGTCACCAGCAAAAATTGACAACTTTACTTCCTTTTATCCAATTTGGATGCATTTTATTTCCTTGTTTTGCTTAACTGCTCTAACTAGAACCTACAGTACTCTATAAATAGGAGGAGTGAGAGAATTCCCTGGTGGCTCAGTGGTTAAGAATCCACCTGCCAATGAGGGAACACAGGTTCAAGCCCTGGTCCAGGAAGATCCCACATGCCATGGAGCAACTAAGGCTATGCACCACACCTACTGAGCCTATGCTTTAGAACCTGCGAGCCACAACTACTGAAGCCTGCATGCCTGGAGCCCGTGCTATCCAGCAATGAGAAGCACACCCATGCAACAAAAAGTAGCACACGCTCGCTGCAACTAGAAAAGGCCGCCTGCAGCAACAAAGACCAAACACAGCCAAATAAATTAAATAAACAAATTTATAAATAAGTAAATAAATAAATAGGAGTGGTGAAAATGGGCAGCCTTGTCTTGTTTCTGATCTTAGAAGAAACATTTTCAGTTTTCCTCTATTTAGCATAATGCTAAATGTGGGATCATTCTAAAAGGTCTTTCTTATATTGAAGTCCATTTCTTCTATTCCCCATCTATCAAGGGTTTTATCATGAAAGAATATTGTATTTTGTCAAATGCTTTTCTGCCTTTGTTAAGATGATCATGTGATTTTTAGCTTTCATTTTATTGGTATGATGCATTACATATATTGATTTATGTATGTTGAACTGTCTTTGCATCCTTAGGATAAATCTCATTTGGTCATGGTGTATAATTCTTTAAACGTGTTCTTGAATTCAGTTTGCTTATATTCTGCTGAGAAATTTTGCATCTATATTTATTAGGTGTATTGATCTATAATTTTCTTTTTGTGGTATTCTTATCTGGTTTATGTATGAAAGTAACGCTGGCTTCGTAAGATGAATTTGGAAGTATTCCCTCCTCTTTGATGTTTTAGAAAAGTGTGAGAATTGGTGAAATTCTTCTTTATGTGTGTGGTACAATTCTCTAGTGAAGCCATCTGGTCCTGGAGTTTTACCTGCTGGTAGGTTTTTGATTACTGACTCGAACTCTTTATTCATTACTGCTTTGTTCAGATTTTCTATTTCTTCTGGACTCAGTCTTTGTAGGTTGTGTGTTTCTAGAAATACATCTATTTCTTCTAGGTTATGTAATTTAGTTGCATATAATTGTTTATAGTAGTCTTATGATTTTATGCATTTGTGTAGCATTAGTTGTGATGTCTTCTCTTTTATTTTTAATTTTATTGAATTGAATCTCTGTTTTCTAATTAAAGAATTGTCCATTTTGTTTATATTTTCAAAGAAAAAGCTATTAGTTTTGTTGATCCTTTCTACTGATTTTTCTGATCTTTATTTCATTTATTTCCTTCCCTCTGCTAATTTTGGGCTTAACTTGTTCTTTTTTTTCTAGTCCCCTGAGGTGTAAATTTAAATTGTTCATTTAAGATTTTAAGATTTTTCTATTTTCTTAATATATGGTATATATTGTTGCTATAAAATTTTCTCTTAGAACTGCCTTAACTGCAACCCACACTATTTGATATGCTGTATTTGTATTTTTATTTGTTTTGAGTTACATTTTTATTCCCCTTTTGATTTCTTCTTTGCCTTATGATTCTTTAGTAATGTGCTGTTTGGTGTCCACATATTTTAAGATATTCTCACTTTCCTCTTTGTCAACTTCTACTTTCATAACATATTGGTCAGAAAAGATAATTGGTATGATTTCAATCTTATAAAAATTTCAGGTTTTTGTTTTGTGGTCTCTTATATAATCTATCCTGGAAAATATTACATATGTACTTGAGGAGACTGTATATTCAGCTGCTGTTGGATAGATTGTTCTTAGAACGTCTATTAAGTTTGTTTGTTCTAAGTGTAGTTCAGTTCCAATGTTTTCTTATTGATTTACTGTCTGGATTGTCTACTGTTGATAGTGGTATATTGTGTTTTCTACAAGTATTGTATTGTTGCCTATTTCTCCCTTCAGGTCTATTGTTATTTCCTTAGTATATTTTAGTGCTCAAGTGCTGGGAGTGTATATCTTTACAGTTTTTATGTCTTCTTGTAGTACTAACACTTTTATTATTATATGATAATCTTTTTTGTCTCTTGCTACACTCAAGCTAAAGATGACTTGAAGTCTATTTTTCTGATATAAGTATGGTTACACCACCTTTTGATTTTCATTTGGTTGGAATATCATCTTCCAGTCTTTCACTTTTGAGCCTGTATGTGTCTTTAGAGCTGAAATAAGTCTCCTTTAGGCAGCATATAGTTGGATCTTGTTTTTGTTGTTGTTTTTATCGATCCGGCATTCTTCTGAATGGTGAGTTCAATCTATTAACATTTAGAATAATTACTGATACATAAAAATTTACTACACTTAAAAAGATTTACTGTTTTCTAATTCTGTCTTTTTGGTTCAGCTCGAACAACTCTTTTCAACATTTCTTGTAAGGCTGCTCTAGTGATGGTAAATTTCCTCAGCTTTTTTTTTTTTTTAGGTCTGAAGGACAACTTTGCCAAATAAAATATTATTGACTGGCATTTTTATCTTTTAATATTTTGAATATCTCATTCCACCCTCTCCTGGCCTGTAGAGTTTCTGCTGAAAAATCTTTCTTATTTTTATGATTGACTTTTGACAGTTTTCATACTATGCATCTTGGTGAAAGTTTGTTTTCATACAGATAATAAAGTTTCTATTAGCATTGTGGACTTTTATATTCCATTTCTTCCCTAGATTTGGGGAGTTCTTGGCTATTATTTCTTTAAATAAACTCTCTCCTCCTTTCTTCTTCTCTTCTTCTTCTGGTATACCCACTAATATTATGTTGGCTCTCCTAATGGAGTCTGATAGTTTTTGAGGTTTTCTTCAATTTTTAAAAAAACTTAGTTCCCTTTCCTCTTCCACCTGAATTATTTCAATATTTATATCCTGTCTCACTTATTCTCTCTTTTCTATCTGATATGCTCTATTTCTTATGGTAGATAATGCATTCTCCATCTTATTCATTGAGTTCTGCAGCTCCAGAATTTGGTCAGTCCTTTTTTACAATTTCAATGGGCTTGTTAAAGTACTCCTTCTGTTCATCATTTTTATTTCTGATACCACTGTGTTGTCTTTCTGAGTTTGGTTTTAGCTCACTGAATTTTTTTCATAACAGGTCTTTTGATTTCTTTATCAGTTAGATCATAGTATTCTGTGTCTTTGGGTTTGGTTGCTGGAAAATCATCATTTTGTGCAACAATGTATTGTAATTCTTTATATTGTTGGATAAAATGTGTCACTGCCACATTTGCATTTGAGGTGGTGAACACCATTCTTATTTAGGCAAGGTTTTGTTTAATTTTTTTACCAACAGATTGGTAATTAGGACTTTTCCTTTTCTTTTCCAGAAGGTGGTGTTATAGCACAAGGTTTTGGTTTCTCTTATCAGAGCTGAGTCGCCACTGACTGTGATATCTGTCTCTGTTGTTCACATACACACACACACACACACACACACACACACACGCACTCACATGGCGGAGAAAAAAGAGGTGGCATCATAGTTGGAGGAGGTGTGTGCTTAGAACATGGGACTTTGGGTGTGCCCAAGGCTTTGTAGGGGGATCCTCAAGTGTGGGACTTCCAGAGGTCTGCAGGTGGTCCTTTTAGGGGAATCCCTGAGCCAACAGCAGGAAACACTTTAACTTTGTTTCCTTAGTCTGCTTACTTCCCTTTCCTTTCCCACCCCCAAGTTATCACAGTTCCTTCTCAAGGAGAGCATCAGGTCCCTCCAGCTGTGACATGTGCTGCTGGGTGACCCACACTCACCACCTACACTCTCCACTTCCTCTGCCAGAAAGAAAGACAGTGCTGGCCTGCTGCTGGACCTGTTTTCACCTCTCTGCTGCCACTGACTCAGCCACTGTCAGCTCTGTCACCATTCCCCTCACTTCACAGCTACCTCTGCGGATTAATCCACAGACTTTAAGAAACACAGGTCTCTTGGGTGTCCTGGTATGTTGTGCAGATGTACTCTTTTTCAGTTATGGTTGTGTAATTAGTTGTAAATCAAAGGGGAGAGAAAAAGGAATGACTCATGCCACCTGATTCTGATATGCACTATATATAATATTTTTCCACTCATCTGTTGATGAGTCCTTTGAGTATATATTCAGAAATGGAATTTCTGGATCATATGGTAGGTATATTGTTAATTTTTTGAGGAACTTACATATTGTTTCCCATACTGACTGAACAAATCTGTATTGCAAACAACAGTGCCCAATTTTTCCCATTTTCACATTTTTTCACATCCTGGCCAATGCTTGTTAGCTCATGTCTTCTCGCTGATAGCCATTATGAGAGGTGAGACGTGGTATCTCATTGTGGTTTTGATTTACATTTTTCTGATTATTTGTGATCCTGGACATATTTTCATGCACCTATTGGCCATTTGCATAACTCCTTTGGAAAAAATGTTTATTTCCTCTGCCCATTTTTATTTTTTTCAATTTTTATATTTTTCACTTAACTTTTGAATAGGTAGTATATTCACATGGGTCAAAAGACTATATAATAAAAGTTCCCACCCAGTTCCCTGCCAACAGTTTATCTTTTACAGGCAATTAATTTGATGAATCTTTTATGAATTTTTACAAGACTATTTTATGCATGTACAAGCAAATACACAATGCTCTGCAATTTAATTTTCACACAAACAGAGAGCTTTCTCGTCCTTTTTTATGGCTTTGTGGTATTCCATTGTATAGATGTGACATAACTGATGGATATATAATTTGATTATAAATGTACAGTAAAAAACACTGTGTGTAAGTTGTATTACATAGCTTTGACTATATCTGCAGCATGAATTCCTAGGGGTACAATTGCTGGATCAAATGATATCTGTACATTTGTAAATGAGTATAACCTTTTGAGGAGGAATTTTGGAGATAGCTTTAAAATTTTTAATTTTTATTCCTTGGGACCCAGATGCTATCCTGCAGAAGTACTTTTTCTTGTTGTGTGAGCTGCTACTGTACAGTAAAGTGGAGTCCCCTGTGCTATACATCACGTTTTCATTAGTTATCTATTTTATACATAATAGTGTATATAAGTCATTTGGGAGATTAGGATTGACATACATCCTCTGCCCATTTTAATTTTTATTTTTTTTGAATTTTATTTTTTTTTTATACAACATGTTCTTAATAGTTATCTATTTTATACATATTAGTGTATGTGTGTCAATCCCAATCTCCCAATTCATCCCACCACCACCGCCACTTTCCCCCCTTGGTGTCCATACATTTGTTCTCTATTCCTCTGCCCTTTTTTTTTCAGTACATGGGCCTCTCACTGCTGTGGCCTGTCCCGTTGCGAAGCACAGGCTCTGGATGCACAGGCTCAGTGGCCATGGCTCATGGGCCTAGCTGCTCCGCGGCATGTGGGATCTTCCCGGACCGGGGCACGAACCCGTGTCCCCTGCATGGGCAGGCGGACTCTCAACCACTGCACCACCAGGGAAGCCCTCCTCTGACCATTTTTTAATGAGGTTGTTGTTGTCATTAAGCTGAGTTTTTTTTAAAAATCTACTTTGGATAAAACAACACCTCATTTGGTATATGGCTTGCAAAAAATTTCCCCCCATCAATAGATTGCATTCCATTTTTAATTGTTCCTTTTGTTGTGCAGTTTTTAAGTTTAATATAGTCCCGTTTCTTGATTTTTGCTTGTTTTGTATTTCCATTTGGTGTCACATCCAAATAATCATTGCTAAGATCAGTGTCAAGGGACTTCTTTCATAGAGTTTCTTTAAGGAGTTTTATGGTGTCAGGTCTTAACTATAAGTCTTTAATACATTTTATGTTAATATTTGTGAGCGATGTAGGATAGGGGTCTAATTGTGTTGTTCTGCATGTGTTTATCCAGTTTTTTCAGTATTGTTAAAGACACAGTCTTTTTCTCATGGGTTATTGGTTCCCTTGTTGCATATTAATTGACCATATATTCAGGGGATTAATTCTGGACTCTTAAGTCTGTTCCATTGGTTTATCTCTCTATTTTTATGGCAGTATCATACTGTTTTTATTACTGTAGTAGTTTGAAATCAGAAAGTGTGATACTTCTGACTTTGTCATTTTCATCACAATTGTTTTTGCCATTTGGTGTCTTTTGTGGTTCCATACAAATGTTAGGATTTTTTTCTTATTTTTTGAAGAATGTCATTGTTATTTTGGTGGAGAGTCCTTTCAATCTATGATTGGCTTTTGGTGGAATGGACATTTTAACAATATTAATTCTTCTAATTCATGAGCACAGCATATCTTTTTATTGTGTCTTCTATGATTACTTTAAACAACGTCTTTAGTTTTCACTGTACATGTATTATACTTTCTTTATTAAATTTATGTCTAAACATTTTATTGTTTTGTGCTACTATAATGGAATAGGTTGCTTTATTTCTTATTCAGATGTTTCATTGTTAGTGTATAAAATGCAAACTGATTTCTCATGTGAAATATATATTCTTCAACTTAATTGAAATCATTAAGGTCCAACAGATTTGAGGTGTTTTAACATCTTTATTGGAGTAAAACTGCTTTACAATGTTGTGTTAGTTTCTGCTGTATGACAAAGTGAATCAGCTATATGCATACTTATATCCCCATATCCCCTGCCTCTTGCATATCCCTCCCACTCTTCCTATCCACCCTTCTAGGTGGTCACAAAGCACGGAGCTGATCTCCCTGTGCTATGCAGCTGCTTCCCACTAGCTATTTCACATTGGGTGTTGTATATATGTCAATGTTACTCTCTCACTTCGTCCCAGGTTACCCTTGCCCCTCCCCATGTCCTCAAGTCCATTCTCTATGTCTGTGTCTTTATTCCTGTCCTGCCTCTGGGTTCATCAGAACCTTTTTTTTTTTAGATTCTGTATATATGTGTTAGCACACTATATTTGTTTTTCTCTTTCTGACTTGCTTCACTCCCAACAGTATTTGAAGTTTTCTGTATACCAAATTTTATTGTCTGCAATAGTAATATTTTACTTCTTTTTTTCCAACTTGGATACCTTTTATTTCTTTCTCATGCCTTATTACTCTAATTAAACTCCAGTACTATATTGAATAAGAATGGTGAGAGTGGACCTTCTTGTCTTGTTCTTTTTTTTTTTAATTTGTATTCTTCTTTTTTTAAAAAATTAATTTTTGGCTGCATTGGGTCTTTGTTGCCGCGCACAGGCTTTCTCTAGTTGCGGCGAGCGGGGGCTACTCTTCGTTGCGGTGCACGGGCTTCTCATTGCGGTGGTTTCTCTTGCTGCACAGCACAGGCTCTAAGTCGCGGGCTTCAGGAGTTGAGGCTTGCAGGCTCTACAGCACAGGCTCACAGGCTCAGTAGTTGTGGCACATGGGCTTAGTTGCTCCGTGGCATATGGGATCTTCCCCGACCAGGGCTTGACCCCACGTCCCCTGCACTGGCAAACAGATTCTTAACCACTGTGCCACCAGGGAAGCCCTGTTGTCTTGTTCTTGATCTTAAAGGAAAAGCTTTCATTTTTTTCTCATTAACCTTTGAATATAAGGTTATCTGTGAGTATGTTATATATGACCCTCTTTACATTGAGGTACATACCTTCTATTCCCAATATGTTGAGGGTTGTTAACCTTGAAAGAATGTTGCATATTGATCAAATGCTTTTTCTGCATCTATTGAGATGATTTTGTGACTTTCATCTTTAATTTTATCGATGTGATGCATTACATATATTGATTTGTATAAGTGAAGCATTCTTGAATCCCAGAGATAAATTCCACTTGGTCATGATATATAATCCTTTTCATGTGTTATTGAATATGGCTTGCTAAAGTTTTAAGTTGTTTTAGTTTTTGTGTAGTAAGTTTTATATCTTGGCTTTTTCAAGTCTGTTTTCTGTCAATTGTTTTTTTCCTTTGAATGGGTAATCTTTTCCTCTTTCTATGTGTGTCTTTCAGGTTTCTTGATGTTGAAAACTGAACACTTAAATCTCATAACTATAACTCTTAAACCAGATTCTCTCCCTTTCTAGGTTTTTAAAAAATTGTTGTACAGTGTCTCCACACTTATGACTAATCTGAGGTGAAATTTTTATTAGGTCTTCTCAGAATTTTTCCTTATGCTCTTGTCTTTCCCAGATCAATGTAGCATCTTTCTAAACTTTCTAGTATGTATGGTTGTTTTTAATGTTCAATGTTGACCTCTTTAAGTCACCTGGAAGCTACTTTGTCCCATGGGTGATGGCCATCCTCCATATCCACACTTCAGTCATCAGAAGAGCAATTCACAATCAGAACACAACCCTTATATTTCAAAGACAAAGTCCTTATTTCCCACCCTGGTAACAGCAAGTGGTTCCAGAATCTTTAGTTTGCATCTTATCAAGAGGTTGGGGGTAAAAATGGTTAGCTGCCACCATACTAACAGCTAAAAATGATCAATATTAACCAAACTGTCACCTGGAAATTGCAAACATTTAAATAAACTCAAGTGCCAAAATATTTACTTCAGAAAGTTTCTGCCAGTACAATTGTAGAGATGGATTCCTGACACTTTCTATTCCATCATTTTCTCTGATGTCAATTTCTTTCCTCAGGAAATGGTTTAAATGTCATTTCTGTTTTCAAAGTCTGTGCCAATATATAGATTTAGTTGGAAGCCTAAGAATTAGGGAATAGTCTATTCCTTTACTCAGTTCTTAAAGTATATTATACGTTATTTAGAGTCAGATCAAAATATGTACATCTTGGTGATAAATATAAAGTTTATAAATAAGCCTCCTCCCTCTCTGTGTTCTCTCCAATACTTTCTGGTTACATGGGGCTCACTTTTTCAGTGTTCTAAACAGTCTTGGTTTTGAACTCTGGTTAGAATAAATACAGATTCTGGCAGGGAAAAAAGTTCTTGATACAAATGACTAACTAGAACATGACAAGAGATCTGTTTGAGCAAATTCCTCATAGGCAATTCCAATAATATTTTTTCTTGCTCATTTTACTTTCATATTATTTTTTAAAAGTTAGCTCTCAGAAGTAAAGTCGTTGATAAAGACCAAAAGAATGTTCGTTACAGTATGTAAATAATAATGCAAGATAGATGGCTTGGTACCAATGTGTACTGAAGTATAAGTAACCAAATAATATTGTGGAAAGTACTAAATAATATGTTAAGAGTGAATACCGTAATCAAGAAAATCATGTGAAAATTACATAATATCATATGTAGGAATTTAGAAAACAAGCAAATAATAAAAGCTTATTTAGTCTAAAAGCTATAAAGTGTCCAATGGGACCTCAAATACCAGCTCAAATTTTCTTTGCCAATCTCTCCGCTATGAATTGGCAAATTCTCCACTTGCCAATCTCTCCACTATGAATTCCTTAATATAGTTTGGCAGAAACCCAAATTACATGCCAAATACTAAGTAGGGATACTATTCAAGATATATTTACAAAAAAATTCCTGCATTAAGAAAAAATGTTGCTAGAAAATTGCAAATTATATTGCCTAACTTTTTGTGTGTGACCTTGGTATCATACCAAACACATACGATGGACTTTCCCTAACACAAAGATTTCTGTATTAGCTAGACTTTAGTTAGAGTATGTAACTTTAAGGAATGAATGCAAAATTAGTGAAACAGCCATGGGGAGGGGTATACACATTTTTAAAATTTAAATATAGTTGATTTATAATAATACATTAGTTTCAGGTGTACAGAATAATGATTCAGTAATTTTTGCAGATTGTACTACTCCATTACAGGTTATTACAACATAATGGCTATAATTCCTTGTGCTGTATAGTATATCACTTTTGCTTATCTATTTTGTACATAGTATTTTGTCCTTGTTAATCCAGTATTCCTAAATTGTCCCTCCCCCTTTCCTTCTCCACTTTGGTAACCATAAGTTTGTCTTATGTACCTGTGATACTGTTTTCCATAGTGGCTGCAGCAATTTATTTTCCCACCAACAGCGTACAACTGTTTCCCTTTCTCCTGATTCTGTGTTTTGATCTTTGTAAGCATTTTGATTATAGCCATTCTCACAGGTGTGAGGTGATATCTCATCTGGATTTGCATTTCTATAATAATTAGCAATGTTGAGCATCTTTTCTTGTGCCTGTAATCCATCTGCTTGTCTTCTTTAGAAAAATGCCTATTTGGGCCTTCTGCCCATTTTTTGATTGGGTTGTTAGATACGGAGTTGTATGAGCTGTATGTATATTTTGGATATACAAACCTTTGTTGGCTGAATCAATCTTTTCATTTCATGGGTGATTTCCTTTGCTGTGCAAGAGTTTTAAGTTTAATTAGACCCCATTTCTTTATTTTTCCTTTTATTTCTTTTACCTTAGGTGACTAATCCAAAAAATTATTTCTATAATTTCTTCCAGTCCAAGAACAATGGATATCTTTTCATTTTACTGTATTTAAGAGTACTGTTATTCATCAAAGATATTTGCCTGTAATTTTTTTTTTTTTGGTAGTATCTTTTTGTGACTTTTACATCAGGGTAATGGTGGCCATGTAGGATGAATTTGGGAGTGTTCCCTTCTCTTCAATTTTTTGGAATACTTTTTTTTTTTTTCGCGGTACGTGGGCCTCTCATCATTGCGTAGCACAGGCTCCGGACGCGCAGGCTCAGCGGCCATGGCCAACGGGCCCAGCCTCTCCGCAGCATGTGAGATCTTCCCGGACCGGGGCACAAACCCGTGTCCCCTGCATCGGCAGGCGGACTTTCAACCACTGCGCCACCAGGGAAGCCTAATTTTTTGAAATACTTTGAGAAGAATAGATATCAGTTTTTCTTTACATGTTTGGTAGAATTCCTTTGTGAAGCTGTCTGGTCTTGGACTTTTGTTTGATAGTATTGTTTTTATTACAAATTCAATTTTGCTTGTACTTATCAGTCGGTTCAAATTGTCTGCTTCTCCTTGACCCATCTTAACAGACTATATATTTCTAGAAATTTATTCATTTCTTCAGAGTTGTCTAATTTGTTGGCATATAACTGTTCATAGTATTCCCTTATTATTTTTTTTGTATTTCTGTGGTATCAGTTGTTACTTCTCTTTAATTTCTTAATTTCTTTATTTGGGTCCTCTCTGTTTTATTCTTGGTGAGCCTGGCTCAGCACTTATCAATTTTGTTTATCTGTTCATAAAAATCAGCTCTTGGTTTCATTGATTCTTTTCTCTTATTTATTTATTTATATCTCTGTTTTATTTAGTTCCTCTCTGATCTTTAGTTTTCCTTCCTCCTGCTGACTTTGGGCTTTGTTCTTTTTCCATTTCTTAAGTGGTAATTTCAGTTGTTTATCCGAGATTTTCTGTTTCTTTTTTGAGGAAGGTCTGAATTGCTATAAATTTCCATCTTACTAGTGCTTTTGCTGCCTTCCATAGAATTTGGAAGGTTGTGTTTCCATTTTGGTTTGTCTTGTATTTTCTGATTTCCTCTTTGATTTCATCATTGAACCATTGTTTTGTTTTTACTAGCATGTTGTTCAGTATCAGTATGTTTGTTCTTTCTCATTTTTCTCTGTGTAGTTGATTTCTAGTTGCACACCCTTGGGATTGCAGGAAAGAAAGCTTGATATAATTTCTACCTCTTATATTTGTTGAGGTTTGTTTTGTGTCCTGGTATTTGATCTATCCTGGAGAAAGATCCATTTACACTTGTGTTCTGCTGTTTTGGAGTTGTAACATTCTGCAGATGTCTATTAAATCCAACTGGTCTATTGACCACTGTTGCTTATTGATTTTCTGTCTGGATAATCTGTCCATTGATGTCACTGGGGTGTTATAGTCTCCTACTATTGTTATATTATTCTCAGTTTCTCCTTTTATTTCTGTTGGTATTTGCTTTATATATTTAGGTACACCTAAATTGTGTGCATATATGATAATGAGTATAATATCCTCTTCTTGTATTTGTCCCTTTATTGTTATATAATGCCCTTCTTTGTGTTTTGATATAGCCTTTATTTTAAAGTCTATTTTATTTGATATGAGTATTGTATCCTACTTTCTTTTAATTTCCATTTGCATAAAATACCTTTCTCCATTCCTTCACTTTCAGTCTGTGTGTGTCTTTAGAACTGAAGTGAGTCTCTCGTAGGCAGTATTTTGAAAGGCTGATTTTTTGTTTTTTTATACAATCAGCATCCCTGTGTCTTTTGATGGGAGCATTTAGTCCATTGACATTTAAAGTGATTATCAATAGGTATATACTTATTACCATTTTATTCCTTGTTTGACAGTGTTTTGTCATTCTTCTTTGTTCATTTCTTTTTGTTTTTCCTTTTGTGTTTTAATAATTTTCTTTTGTAGTATGCTTGGATTCTTTTCTTTTTGTTTTGTGTATCTATCATAGGTTTTTAATTCATGGTGCCCCATGGTCTATATATGTTGACCCATAGTTATATCTACTTGACTTAAACTGACAGTCATTTAAGTTTAAACACATTCTAAAAGATCTATATTTTCTCCCGTCCCCATATTTTGTGTTTTTATGTCATATTTTACATGTTAATTATTACCCCTTTACTCTTTCCTGTAGTCATATTTGCTTTTATAATTATTTTGTCTTTTAATCTCTGCATTGGCTTATTTAAATCATTTAAAATTATTTTATATATTTGCCTTTCTTGTGTAATTTTCCCTTTCATATACATTGTGATTTCTTTATCATTTAGAGAAGATACTTCAAAATTTATTTTAGAGTAGATTTGGCATAATTTAATTTTTGCTTGCCTAAGCATTTTTAAATGTCTCCTTCTATACTAAATAATGATCTTTTTGGGTAAAGTCCTGGGTTGCAGGTTTTCCTTTCAGCAATTTGAGTATATTATACCGCTCTCTTCTGGCATGCAAGGTTTCTGCAGAGAAATCAGCTAATTGCCTGTGGGGATTCCCCATGTATATGACACTTTAATTTTCTCATTGCATTTTTCTTTAATTTTTTGCTATTTCAATTATATGTCTTTGTGTGGATCTGTTCATGTTCATCTTGTTTTGGACCCTCTGTGCTTCCTGTACCTGGATATCTGTTTCCTTCTTTAGGTTTGGAAAGTATTCCATAATTTCTTCAAATATATTTTTTATCATCTTCTCCTACTGTTCTCCTTCTGGAAACCATATTTTGGGTAAGTTGACATATTTTATATCATCCCATAGATCTAATGTATTTTTTATAATTGTCTTTCTGTATTCTGTTCTGATGGGGTGATACCCATTATTCAATCTTCCAGATCATGTATGCATTTTTCTGTGTCATTTAGTCTGCTATTTATTCCTTCTAGTCTGTTTTTAATCTCAGGTATTGAATTATATATATATATATAATTTTTTTCTAAATTATTTATTTTATTTTTGGCTGTGTTGGGTCTCCGTTTCTGTGTGAGGGCTCTCCCTAGTTGTGGCAAGTGGGAGTCACTCTTCATCATGGTGCACGGGCCTCTCACTATTGCGGCCTCTCTTGTTGTGGAGCACAGGCTCCAGACGCGCAGGCTCAGTAATTGTGGCTCACAGGCCTAGTTGCTTCATGGCATGTGGGATCCTCCCAGACCAGGGCTTGAACCCATGTCCCTGCATTGGCAGACAGATTCTCAACCACTGTGCCACCAGGGAAGCCCCAAATTATATATTTTTGATTGGATCTTTTTTTTAATAGTTTCTATTTCCTTTTTAAAATAATTTGTGTTTAGTTCAATCCTCTTCCCGAATTCAGTTAGCATTTTTACTACCAATGTTTTGAATTCTTTGTCTTATAAATTGCTTATATTTCTTTCATTTTTAAATGAGTTTTGTCTTGCTCTTTCTATCAAGAGTAGTTCCTCTGCCTTTTTATTTTATTTAGTTTTCTCTGTGTCTATGAATTTAAGGGAAACACGTATCTATTGTGGTGTTGAAGTGGTCTTCCTTTGTTGGAGCATTCCTGTTTCGAAAGCATGTGCCCCATGCCTTTAGGGGCAGTGCTGGATTTGATGGGGACACCATTCACATCTTCTCTCAGGGTGTGCTGGAAGCTATCATCTTGGTAGTGAGTGTGGCTAGTAAGAGAGGAGCTAGAGCCTATGCAGGGTGTGAGGCAGGCCTTTTCAGGAGCAGGGTGTTCTCCCAACTTACTCAAGAAGAAGTTGTCAGGGTTGGGCTCAACCTGGCTGTGTTACATTTAAGTGTGTGTGTTTCCTTCTCCCCACCACTGAGGATTTTACCTCAAAGAAGGGGAGTGCTGGAGCAAATGGGACTCATGCCCTTACAGAGGTCTGATGCTCTGCCTGTGTAGTTGTCTAAGGCTCTGCTCAGATGCAGCCCATGGTCACATTTTTCCCCTGTTGCAGCTGGCCCTCATCCAGTGCTAGGTTATGGCATAGAGCGGGTGAGCCTTGAGTGTTCACTCAGCTTGTGCTAAGGCATGCAGTGAGGTATTTGTGGGAATTCAGGCAGCTGCACTGAAGTCAGAAATCTTGGCTCTTTCTGGGTTTAGCTATAGTAAGTGCTAACAATGGCTAATGCCACCCCACCTGGGCTATGCCTCAGGTCTCTGGATAGCCTCTGCATCCCTAGATCGAGTCTTTTCCCAGGTCCAGGACACTCTAGACCCAGTGCCAAGGGGTGATATGGAGTTAGTAGGGCCTGTGTGTTCACTTGGCTCAGACTAGGGAGTATAATAAGGTGGTAGCAGACTTCTAGTGCAGACTCCTCTCTCCCTTGCCTAGGGGCAAGCCAGCACCTGTACACTTCTGCAGTGTAGTCTATGCTTCTCTAGCATTTCTATCTGTCCCAGCAGTTTTCCAAGCAGCCAAAGGAGGTTGTCTCCTATACAAAGAACACCCAGACTGGTACTCACAGTCTGCTGCTCAACCTGCTCACACCCCAGTGCAAGCATCCATCCATGTGATCTCCCTTTTTTTCTTAGTCCCTTCCCAGTGGCACAAGTCCTGACCTGATGTTTTCCTTCCCATTCTACTCAATTACATGTGTATCATTCTTATACCCTTGGTTGTATAGGAGTCCTTCATCAGTGCCCAGTTACTTTTCCATTAGAATTACTCCTCGTATTGATGTATTTTTGATGTGTTTGTTGAGAGAGGTTAGGTCCTCATCCTCTTCCTCCACCATCTTTATGTCTTCCCAATATCAATTCATCTGTTGGTGAACGTTTGGGTCATTTCTAAGTTCTGGGCATTTCAAATAATGCTGATTTAATCATTGGTGTTCAAATATATGTTTGAGTCTGTGTTTTCAAATATTTTATGTACATACCTAGAAGTAGAGTTGCTAGATTATATGGTATACTATTTTCCACGGCAGCTGCACAACTTTACATTTCCACTAGCAATGTATGAATTTCTGCAAATCTTGATGAACATTTGTATTGGTATTTTTCTCCCATTAAAAAAAAGTAAGAGCCAGAGGAGAGATTATGGTAGCAGAGTAGGAGGACACTGAGCTCACCTCCCTCCATGAACACATCAAAAATATACCTAAATGTAGGGACTTCCCTCGTGGTCCAGTGGTTAAGACTCTGTACTTCCATTTCACGGGGTGTGGGTTCAATCCCTGGTTGGGGAACTAAGGTCCCACATGCTGTGTGGTCTGACCAAAAAAAAATATATATAAAATCTATTATATATATGTAATCTATTTCTAAATGTGAAATAATTCCCCTGAAAACAACCTTCAGACTGACATAAAGCTTCTTCTATAACCAAGGCTGTAGAGCAAAATCCACAGTCTTATGGAAAAGGAAAAAAATCCATCTGGTCAGGACCTGCACCCCTGCCAAGGGACTCAGAAGAAGAGGAAGATGTCACAGGCTCAGGGATCATCCTTGGGGAGTGAGGGGTTTGAGCCACTTATTAGGCATCCCAGTTCTGGGGTCAAACACTAGGAAGATGAGTCCTTTTACTGGTCTGAAACCCAGTGAGGCCTATTGGAAGTCTGTAAGAAGCGAAGACTCCACTCCTCAAAAGTGCAAGGGCATACTTGCTTACTCCCAGTCACAGCATGAAGGTAGGAGATTGAAAACTTCCTGGGACTATAGCTGGCTTGGCAGGCCATGCCCAGAGTTCACCCTAGCCCACACCAAACCTGCTCTATACCCCCTTGTCCCAGCAGTATTGTCCACTAAGACAGAGGCTGCCATTGTCAACCAGAGTGTGCACACTTAGAGGAAATGGAGCCAGCTCAGACATGACTTTGCCTCTGATAAGGGTGGATGCAGCCATTATGACCATGCACACCCCTGCCCACATTAAGGAGGAGTAAAACTAACTCCAGGGAAAAGACATTGCTGGAAGGAGAAAACAATTTGAATAGTGTGACACAAATACCTCTAGCCCCATTGCAGCCTCTAATCAATGTATGCACACTTGGGGTAAAAGTGAAACAAGTACAGAAGTGCAACCCTTCAGTCTCCTGCCACTATGCCAACCAAGATGGAGCTGACATCACACACAAGGGAGAAACCCAACTCCTTTAGGGTGCCTGATGGACTTGTGGTAGGGCAGTGACTCCCACTGAGCATAAGAGAAACCCTAGCTTATACCTAGCTCTGACTCTACCCTGTCCATCTCCAGCCCTATTTCCCACCAAGGTGGTAACTGCCAGCAAACCCAAAAGGGAAAAAAATAACCCATTCTCACTTCCAACCCAGCTCTCCCATTAAAGCTACTGTGAGGGAACATCTCTGCACAAAGACATCACTTCAAAACCAGGACAGGTAACTGTGTCACCTAATTTCATAAGGACAGAAAAAGTTAACCAACATGAGAAGATGGAGGAATATGTTTCAAATGAAATAACAACAACAAAAACATCTGGGAAAGAAATCTAATGAAACAGATAAATAATGTACCAGATAGAGTTCAAAGTAACAGTAATGACAATGATAATCGAACTGGAAAGATAATAGATGAACGCAGTGAGAATGTAAACCACGAACTAGAAAATATAAAGAAGAACCAGTCAGAGGTTAAGAATACAATAACTGAAATGAAAAGTACACTAGAAGGAATTAATAGCAGACTAGGTGATACAGAAGAATGCGTGTTATCTGAAAGATAAAATAATGGAAACTGCTCAATCACAACAATAAAGAGAAAACCAAATTTAAAAAAATGAGGACAGTTTAAGGGAACTCTGGAACAACTTCAAGTATACTAACTTTCACATTTTAAGGGTTCCAAAAGGTGAAAAAAATAGAGAAAGGGGTAGAAACTTCCCTGGTGGCGCAGTGGTTAAGAATCTGCCTGCCAATTCAGGGGACATCAGTTTGATCCCTGGTCTGGGAAGATCCCACATGCTGAGGAGCAGCTAAGCCTGTGCACCACAACTACTGAGCACATGCTCCGCAGTTACTGAAGCCTGTGTTCTCTAGGGCCTGTGTGCCACAGCTACTGTGCCCATGCACCTAGAGCCCATGCTCTGCAATGAGAGAAGCCACCACAACGAAGAGTAGCCCTTGCTCACCAGAACTAGAGAAAGCCCGCGTGCTGTAACGAAGACCCAACACGGCCAAAAGTAAAAAAAAAAGAAAACCTTTTAAAGAGAAAGGGGTAGAAAATGTGTTTGATGAAATTATGACTGAGAACTTCACAAACTGAACAATGGAACAGATTTCCAGTAATAAGAATCACGAAGAGTCCCAAAAAGATGAACACAAACAGACTCACACCAGGACATATAATAAAAATGGCAAAATTAAAGATAAAGAAAGAATTTTAAAGGCAGAAAGGAAAAAACAACAGAACTTCCATAAGGCTATTAGCTAATTTTTTTCCAGAGACTTTGCAAAAGGGAGTGACATGATATATTTAAAGTATATATTCGTCTTTCTGATAGTAGCCTGTGATGAAGAAAAGTTTCAGATTTTAACAAAGTCTAATGTATTCTAACTTTTGTTTGTCACCTGAACTTTTTGTGTTATATCTAAGGAATCATTGGCAAATCCAATGCCATGAAGATTTTCCTGTATATTTATTTCTAAGCATTTACAGTTTTGGCTTCCATGTATAGGGTTTTTAACAATTTGGGTAAATTTTATATATGGTATAAGGCAAACATCCAAATTGAATGGTCTTGGCACGTTTCACCTCTGGTGAAAATCAATTTAGCAAGACAAGAGTTGGGGTTTTCTCCTCAGGTCCTGTATATATTTGTCTTTATACCAGTACTACATCATTTTTATTACTGTAGTTTAAAACTAAGTTTTCAAATGGGAAAATTATTTATTAGCTTTACTGAGACAGGCTGGGACCTGGGACTCTTTCCTGCAATGCTTGCATCTGGACGCACCTCTCCTTTAGCAACAAAATACAAAGAAACTTTATGGGACTAAAAATAACTGCATGAATGTGCAGTTAGGGTAAATTCTGCACCAAAGATACAGAGACCAAAAAAACCCTCAACTTGCACTTCTGAAGAGCCAGGAGCAAAAGCAGGGCGGTCAGAATCAAAAGCAGGGCACTGCGCATGCCGCCTTCACTCAACACCACCAAAGGGGTGGGCAGACCACCTAAGCCACACCTCCAGCCCGACCCCTGGACACACCCCTACTCTCACCCCATATAAGGAACCAGCTTGCCCCTCTCAGGGAGCGAGCAAGCAAGGGCACCTGTTACTTGTTCTCGCTCCCCCGTGCTTCAGCAGAGGCCCCAATAAAGGCTTGCCTGAATTTCTTGTCTGACCCCTGATCAATTTCTATTGATTAAGGAGGCCAAGGACCCTGGGCAGTAACATTATCATGACTCATTTTTCTTAATTTTGTTTCGAGGAACTTGTCCATTTCATCTAGGTTATCCAATTTGTACACATAGAATTGATTATTGTTTTTTTTTTTTTATCAAATCAAGGGTAATTTCCAAACTTTGGTTTGTGATACAGTAATTTTTTTCTTCTCTTTTTCATTAGTTAAATTAGCTAAAGCTAGTCAATTTAGTCAATCTTCTGCAAGAGTCAACTTTTGATTTTGTTAATTTTTCATGTTGATTTTCTGTTCTCTATGTTTTTTATCTCCATTCTAAATTATATCGAATCCTTCCTTTCATTAGCATTGGGTTGAGTTTTCTCTGTCTTTCTATTTTCTTAATGTGCAGATTGGGTAATTGATTTGAGATTCTTCTTTAAAGTATGCAATTACAGCTAGAATTTTGTTTTTCAATCTGCCTTTGCTATATCCCATCGATTTTGGAATATTTTGCCACCAGGGAAGCCCTCGCTTATATATTTTAATGTGTTGTTAGAGTATATTATACAATTTCCACATATCTATAAGTTTCCAACTTATAGATATGTGGAAATTGACCCCTTATCTTCTATTCTTGATCCCTAGTTTTAGTTCATTGTAATCTGAGAAAACACATTTTACAATTTTTGCCTTATAAAATTTATTAATAGTTATTTGGTGGCTTAACTCCCTCATGGAGAATCTTACAAGAATCTTACAAGTGCACTTTTTAAAATGTGTATTTTGCTTTTGTTGGTAGAGACCTAATATCAATATCTATTATGTCCAATTGGTTTATAGTGTTGTTCAAGTCCTATATTTCCTTCTTAATCTCTATTTGTTTGTTTCAAAGTTGTGTTTTGAAAGCTTCAACTGTTATTATAGAATTATCCATTTCTCCCTTAATTCCGTGCATAGTTCTTTTCTCTATTGGTTTTTGTTCTTTGGTACATATACATGTATAAAATGTTCCTTTTTTGTTTCTTGTAATAGTTTTAGACTTAAAGTATATTTTGTCTTGTAATAATATAACCACCACAAGTATTTGATTGCTAATTAAATGAATTTTTTTCTAACCCTTTATTTTCAACCTATCTGTGCCTTTTGCTCTAGATAAGACTCACTATACAGGTAGCATATAGTTAGTGTTCTTAAAAAAATGTATTCTGCCAATATGTTCCTTTGATTATAGACTTTAATCTATTTACATTTAAAGAAATTAATGATAAGGGAGACCGTACTCCACATATTTTGTTGTTTGTTTCCTATACATGTAGTTTTTGTCCTTTATTTTCTCCATTACATTTCTTTATGTTTTGTTAAATTTCTGTAGTAGATTGTTAACTTCTCAGTTGCTTTTGTGTACATTCTATAGAAATTGTAGTTATGATCATTATGGGGATTGCATCAAATATTCTAAAGCTATAATAATATAATTTAAATTGTTACCAATTAAACTTAAATTCCATACTAAATCTCTACCCTATACAATGATGCAACTATTTTAACCCTCCTTTATGTTACCAATATCAAAAAATTTCCTTATACGTTTTATGCCCAATGAAAAAGATTTATAATTTTTTATATATATTTGCCTTTAAAATCCTGAACAAAGAACAACTGAGGTTAGAAACCAAAATTGCAAAATATTGACTTTTATTTTTCTTTAATGGAGATATTCACATTCTTACATGGTATTTAATTACTGTCTAGAATTATTTTAGTTTAACCTGTAGATATTTCCTTTAGTAATTCTTAGGACAGGTCTATTAAATAAACACTGTCAGCTTCTGTGTATCTGGGAATGTCTAAATTCTCATTCATTTTAAAAGGGAAATTTTGGTGGATATAGAATTCTCAGTTGACAGTTTTTTTTTTCTCTTTCAGCAGTTGAAATATATAATCCTAGTTCCTTCTGCTTGCCAATGTCTTACATGAGAAATGCCTGTGTGATTTTCAGGGATGGTGTTCTATGCATACATGTCCAGGAAGAACATTCTCTGATTATTGGGTAGTTCTCGGTGCAGTCCTACGAACGGCTTAGAGGGATTCTAATTTCTCCAGGCCCTCTCTCACATGTTTTCCCTGTAGATATTTTGACCATGGCCATTCTGCCTGGTCTTTTTTTAGCTGTACACCTCTTGGTCACAGAGGCCTTAGGGAATACAGGAAGTATTCCTTTAGTTTGAATTGAATTTTTATTTTATACTGGAACATCCTTAATTCACACTGCTGTGGTTCTTTGGCTGCACAGCCACTTGAATCCGTTATACATGTATATCTATATATCTGTATCTATATCTATATATGCTCTTTTCAATACTCTCTCCGTATAGTTTATTGCAGAGTGTTGGGAACATTTGACTGAGTTAATCTTAAGTCCCGGCTGGTGTTCTCTTTTATATGTATATTAGTGTACATATGTTAATCCCAACCTCCTTGTTTATGCCTCACCCCAAACTTCTCCATTTGGTTCCCATAATCTGGTCTCTATGTCTGTGACTCGGTTTCTGTGTTGTAAAGTACAGTTTATTTGTGTCAAGTTTTAAACCCCACGCATAAGAGATATCCCAGGATATGTGTCTTTCTCTGTCTAACTGACTATCCTGAATGTGATCCATCCAGGTCCTACAACGTTTTGTATTTTCATTTTTTCATCCTTTTCTATGGCTGTGTAATAGTCCACTGTATACATGTACCACATCTTTTTTCAGTCATCTGTTGATGGGCCGTCTGGTGGGTGCCATATCTTGGTTATCATAAATAGATCTGCAAGCAATGTAGGGGTGCCAGTGTGATTTACTATGATGGTGTTCTATTTGTATCTCTCCTGGAGGGCCATTGGGTTTCCATAGGTTAGGTGTTGGTGTCTTAATTTAAGGAACCTGCATACAGTTTCCTATAATGCCAGTTTCCAATATGCAGTCCTATGAATGGCTTAGTGGGATTCTCTTTTCTTGAAGACCCCTCCCACATGTATTGCCTGTAGACATTTTGCCCTTGCCCATTCTGACTGCTGCAGGGTGATACCTTTCTGTAAGTTGCATTTCCATTTCTGAAATACTTACCTATGTAGGTCACATTTCCTTGTGTCTCAGTTATTTTTCAAGAACACTTTGAATAAAATGTTCCTCTTGAAATTGGCTTGTTGAAAGTGGTCCCTGATTTGAATCATTTATCAATGACCATCCCCAGGACCCTCCTGGAGGGTAGATTTCCTTCACAGTGCCACTGACTTTTTGATTATGAACTTCCCCTAAGCACGGGTTTTTAGGTTGTTGTTAAAAGAAGCAGCCAAAACTCGGCAGGATTTTTATCAACCAGAGTCTGGTTATCCGGGAATCCAGTCATTCGGGAAAATTGTGTCCCACAATTAAAAGTAGAACGGTAGGTACAAAAACAAATACCCAAGGGATTGTGTCCCATTACAACTTCCCCGTTACCCTCCAGCCATTTGACAGATCACCAACCCGGCAGAATCTCCTAGATGAGAGTCTTGCCGTCGGCAAATGTGGCGACTCTGAGGTAGGTGGCTGGATGTGAGAACCCCAGCACCACGATACCTGGACAATGCGTGTTTTCACACGTACTTGCAGCCTCATGGTCCATCATTCTTTGGGTCTATTGGCCTTAGGTAGCTATAGAAAAGCACTCCTGGATGTGGAGATACTGGTGCTGTTCAGAGTGGATGAGGCACTACAGATGCAGGCTTGACCCCTTAGCTGGAAAATCCTCCCCAGCTGCCTCAGTCCCACCACAGTACAGCTTTGTGACCCAAGCCATCCGAGACTCCAAGGATGTGACCCCGGCCGGGTCACCGAAGACGTAGGGAATACAGGAGGTATTCCTTTAATTTAAATTGAAGTTTTATATTCTACAGGAACACACTTAATTTACACTGTTGTGTTTCATTGGCTGTACAGCCTCTTGAATCCATTATACATGTATATGTATCTAGGCTATTTTCTATTCTGTTTCCATTTAGGTTATTCCAGTGTGTTGGGAAAATTTGACTTAGTTCAACTTTATTCCTGACTGGTATTCTCTTTTACGTACATTAGTGTGCATATGTGAATCTGAAACTGGTAGTTTATGCTTCCACTCAACTTTGTCCCTTTGGTACACATACTTTAGTGTCTACATTTGTGACTCGGTTTCTGTGTTGTAAAGTATAGTTTATTTGTGTCAAGTTGTAAACCTCACCCATAAGAGATAACTCAGGATATGTGTCTTTCTCTGCCTAACTTATTATCCTGAATGTGATCAAATCCAGGTCCTTCCTTATTGCTTTAGTGGGCATTTTTTCATACATTTTTATGGTTGTGTAATCCTCCATTGTATATATGTAGCCCACTGTCTATTTTCATACCTCTGTGGGTGGGCAATGTGGTTTCAGCGTATCAGGGCTATCATACATGACTCTGCAAGGAGCAAAGGGGTGCCTTTGTGATTTTCAGGGATGGCGCTCTGCACATATACATCAATGAAAGCCATTGTCTGATCATAGGTTAGTACTCGGTGTATATATGTGGGAAACTGTATACTGTTTTCCATAGGGCCAGTTTCTAATGGGCACTGCTATGAATGCCTTGGGGGAATTCTCATTTCTCCAAGCCCTCTCTCATATGTATTGCCTGTACACATTTGACCTTGCCGATTCTGACTGCTGCGGAGTGATACCTTGCTGTAAGTTGTGATTCCCTGTCTCAAATACTTAGTGATGTAGATCACTATTCCTTGTGAGTTACTTTTAAGAACACAGGGAATAAAATGTCCCTCTTGAAATTGGCTTGTTGAACAAGAGCCCTGATTTGAATCCGTTTTCAACGACCTTCCCCATGACTTTTCTGGAGGGTAGGTGTACTTTAGAGTGCCTCAGGGTTTTGATTACGAAGTTCCGCTAACCACCGGTTTTTAAGTTGCTGTTACAAGAAGCGGCCATAAGGGGGGAGAATTTTTTAGCTTGTCCCATTATCCGGGAATCCTGACCTTTGGAAATCTCGTGTCCCGGAATGGAAATTAGAGTGAAATGTGCCATCACAAACACCCAAAGGAGTGTGTCTTATTACTTTCTCCCCGTGACACTCCAATATTTGACAGATCCGCATCCCGGCAACTTCCCCGAGACGAGAGTGTTGAGGTAGGTAACTGGGACGATTCTGAGGAAGAAGGGTAGAGGTGAGAACCCCAGCACCCGGAGGATTGGCCAGCAGAGGGTTTCAGCTTGCACCTGTAGTGCCTCATCCACTATGAACGTGATATTTGGCCACTTTTTGTACAACAACTTAAAAACCGTTTCTTACGGGAATTTCAAAATCAAAAAGTCAACAGCACTGTAAAGGACACCTACATTCCAGTTATGTCCTGTGGAAGGACATAACTGGATTGGACACCAGGTGCTTTCAGAGCGGTCTTTCAGGCACAGGATCCGTCATTCTTAGAGTTCATTGTGCTTGGCTAGCTGTAGGAAGGGACTCCTAGATATGGAGATAGTGGTGCCGTCCAAGGTGGACGAGGCACTACAGCTGCACGTGGGACTGCTTTGCTGGCAAATCCTCCCCAACTGCCTCATTCCCACCACAGTCCAGCGTTGGGACCCAAGCCTGCTCACGCTCCAAGGATGTGACTCCAGACAAGGTCAATGAGGCCTGAGGGAAATAGGGGCGCATTCTTTTATTTTATTATTAATTGAATTTTTATTTTATAGTGCAACATAATTAATTCGTGTGTTGTGTTTTTGTAGTGCTCCAGACGCTTGACTCCATTCTATGTGTACATATATCTATTCTCTTTTGGATTGTGTTCCCATGAAATTTATTCCACAGTGTTGGGAACAGTTGTTTGAGTTCAGTGTGTGTCCTGACTGGTATCAGTTTGATATACATTAGTGTGCATGTGTTAAACCCAGCCTCCTAGTTTATACCTCTCCCAACCTTCACCATGTGGTACAAATTTGTTTCTACGTCTGTCAGTCTGTGTTTCTAAAGTATAGTTTACTTGTATCAAGTTTTCAACCAAACAATAAGAGATATCCTATGAAATGTCTTTTTCTGTCTAACTTAGTATCCTGAATGTGATCCATCGAGGTCCTTTCACTTTTTATATTTCCATTTTATCATCTTGTTTTATGGCTGTGTAATAGTCCACAGTATATATGTACCGCATCATTTTAAAATCATCTGTTAATGGACTGTCTGGTGGGTGCCATGTCTTGGTTATCATAAATAGGTCTACAAGCAACGTAAGGGTGCCTGTATGATTTGCAAGGATGGTGTTCTGTTTGTTTCTGTCCCAGAGGGCCAATAGGTTTCCATAGGGTAGTTCTTGGTGTATTAATTTAGGGAATCTGCATACAGTTTTGCATAATGCCAGTTTCCAATATGCAGTCCTCTGAACAGCTTAGCGGGATTCTCATTTCTCCAAGCCATCTCCCACAAGTATTGCCTGTAGACATTTTGACCACAGGCATTCTGACTCTTGTGAGGTGATAGCTTGCTGTAGATTGCATTTCCTTT
The DNA here is from genome assembly GCF_003031525.2 of Neophocaena asiaeorientalis asiaeorientalis. Taxonomy (NCBI): domain Eukaryota; kingdom Metazoa; phylum Chordata; class Mammalia; order Artiodactyla; family Phocoenidae; genus Neophocaena; species Neophocaena asiaeorientalis. Next base: position 150,294 of record NW_020174374.1, on the reverse strand, counting down.
TCTTAAATAGTTAGTGATATAGTCACTTTTCCATGTGAGTGAGTTATTTTTTAAGAACACCGGGAATAAAATGTACCCATTGAAATTGGCTTGTTGACAGAGAGCATTGATTTGAATCTTTTTTCAGTGACCTTCCACAGGACATAACTGGAATGTAGGTGTCCTTTACAGTGCTGTTGACTTTTTGATTTTGAAATTCCCGTAAGAAACGGTTTTTAAGTTGTTGTACAAAAAGTGGCCAAATATCGGCAGGATTTTTTCAACCAGAGTCCAGTTATCGGGGTTTCCAGTTGTTCGGGAAAATCATTTTTGAGAATTCAAATTTCAGCAGGAAGTGCCACAACATGTACCCAAACAATTGTGTCCCAAGACTTCTTCCCTTTTACCCTCCAATTACTCGACAGATCCCCATCCCGGCAAAATCACTGAGATGAGAGTTTTGCCGTCAGTAATTGGGGCGACTCTGATGAAGGAAGCTGGATGTGGGAACCCCAGCACCAAGAGACCTGGACGCTGGGTGTTTTTACAGCACTCTTCCAGCCACAGGTTCCATCATTCTTTGGGTGCATTGGGCTTAGCTAGCTATAGGAAAGCACTCCTGGATGTGGAGATAATCTTGCTGTTCATAGTGGATGAGGCCCTACAGGTGCAAGCTGAAACCCTCTGCTGGCCAATCCTCCCCAGCTGCCACAGTCCCACCACAGTACAGCTTTGGGACCCAAGCCTACTGCGGCTGCAGGTGTGTGACCCCTGTCCAGGTCACCGATTCCTTAGATAATACAGGAAGTATTCCTTTAATTTAAATTGAAGTTTTATTTTATACTGGAACATCCTTAATTTAAACTGCTGTGTTTCTTTGGATGTACAGCCACTTAAATCCTTTTTACGTGTATATCTATATATCTCTATATATCTCTATCTATATATCTCTATCTATATCTATATATGCTCTTTTCAGTTCTCTCTCCATATAGCTTATTCCGCAGTGTTGGGAACATTTGCCTGAGTAAAACTTTAGTCCTGGCTGGTGTTCTCTTTATATGTATATTAGTGTGCATATGTTAATCCCAAACTCCTTGTTTATGCCTCCTCCCAAAATTCACCCTTTGGTACCCATACTTTGGTCTATATGTGTGTGACTCATTTTCTGTGTTGTAAAGCATAGTTTATTGTGTCAAGTTTTATATCCCACCCATAAGAGATATCCCAGGATATGTGTCTTTCTCTAACTTACTGTCCTGAATGTGATCCATCCAGGTCCTTCAATGTTTTTATATTTGCATTTTTCATCCTTTTCTATGGCTGTGTAATAGTCCACTGTATATAAGTACCACATCTTTTTTCAATCATTTGTTGATGGGCCGTTTAGTGGGTGCCATATCTTGGTTATCATAAATAGGTCTGCAAGCAATGTAGGAGTGCCGGTGTGATTTGCAAGGATGATGTTCTAGTTGTATCTGTCCCGGAGGGCCATTGGGTTGCCACAGGGTAGTTCTTGGTGTATTCACTTAGGGGACCTACATACAGTTTTCCATAATGCCACTTTCCAATATGCAGTCCTCTGAATGGCTTAGTGGGATTCTCACTTCTCCAAGGCCTCTCTCACATGTATTGCCTGTAGACATTTTGAACACAGGCATTCTGAGTCTTGTGAGGTGATATCGTGCTTCATGTTGCATTTCCCTTTCTTAAATAGTTAGTGATATGGATCACTTTTCCTGGTGAGTGAGTTACTTTTTAAAAACACTGGGAATAAATGTACCTTTTGAAATTGGCTTGTTGACAGAGAGCCTTGATTTGAATCCTTTTTCAGTGACCTTCCTCAGGACATAACTGGAGTGTAGGTGTCCTTTACAGTGCCGTTGACTTTTTGAATATGAAGTTCCCCTAAGAACCAGTTTTTAAGTTGTTGTTACAAAAAGCAGCTACAGATTGACAGGATATTTTCCAAGCAGAGTCCGGTTACCGGGGTTTCCAGTTGTTCGGGAAAATCGTGTCCCAGAATTCCAATTACAGCGGGAAGTGCCAAACATGTACCCAAGGAATTGTGTCCCATTATTTCTTCCCTTTTACCCTCCAAGTACTCGACAGATCCCCATCCTGGGAAAATCGCTGAGATGAGAGTTTTGCCGTCGGTAATTGGGGCGACTCTGAGGAAGTTACCTGGACGTGGGAACCCAAGCACCAAGAGACCTGAACCCCGGGTGTTTTCACAGCGCTCTTGCAGCCACAGGTTCCATCATTGTTTGGGTGCACTGGGCTTAGCTAGCTATAGGAAAGCACTCCTCGATGTGGAGATAATCTTGCCATTCATTGTGGACGAGGCACTACAGGTGAAGCTGGAACCCTCTGGTGGGAAACCCGCCCCAGCTGCCTCAGTCCCAGCACAGTACAGCTTTTTGACCCAAGCCTACTGCAGCTCCAGTGATGTGACCCCTGGCTTGGTCACCAAGGCCTTAGGGAATACCAGAAATATTCCTTAAATTTAAATTGAATTTTTATTTTATACTGGAACATCCTTAATTTACACTGCTGTGGTTCTTTGGGTGCACAGCCACTTGAATCCGTTATACCTGTATATCTATATATCTGTATGTATATATCTCTATCTATATCTATACATGCTCTTTTCAATACTCTCTCCGTATAGTTTATCGCAGAGTTTTGGGAACATTTTACTGAGTCTTAAGTCCTGGCTCGCGTTCTCTTTTATATGTATATTAGTGTGCATATGTTAATCCCAATCTCCTTGTTTATGCCTCCCCCCAAACTTCTCCCTTTGGTACCAATACTTTGGTCTCTATGTCTGTGACCTGGTTTCTGTGTTGTATAGTAGAGTTTATTTGTGTCAAGTTTTAAACCCCACCCATAAGAGATATCTCAGGATATGTGTCTTTCTCTGTCTCACTTACAATCCTGAATGTGATCAAATCCAGGTCCATCCATGTTGCTGTAGTGGGCATTTTGTGCATACTTTTTTATGGTTGTGTAATTCTCCATTTTATATGTGTACCTCATAGTCTATTTTCATTCCTCTGTGGGTGGGCATTGTTGTTTCTGCGTATCAGGGCTAACATACATGGTTCTGCAAGGAACAAAATGGTGCCTTTCTGATTTTCAGGGATGGTGTTCTGCACATATACTTCCATGAAAGCCATTGTCGGATCATAGGTTAATACTCTGTGTATATATGCGGGAACCTGCATACTGTTTTCCATAAGACAAGTTTCTAATGGGTAGTGCTACGAATGCCTTGGGGGAATTCTCATTTCTCCAAGTCCTCTCTCATATGGATAGCCTGTACACATTTGACCTTGCCCATTCTGACTGCTGCAGAGTGATACCTTGCTGTAAGTTGGATTTCCCTTTCCCAAATACTTAGTAATGTAGATCACTATTGTGAGTTTATTTTGAAGAACACTGGGAATAAAATGTACCTTTTGAAATTGGCTTGTTGAACAAGGGCCCAGATTTGAATCCTTTTTCAACGACCTTCCCCAGGACTTTTCTGGAAGGTAGGTGTACTTTCTTGCGCGACAGGATTTTTGATTTTGAAGTTCCACTAACCAGTTTTTAAGATGCTGTTACAAGAAGCGGCCACAGGGGGGCGGAATTTTTTCTTAGCACTGTCCGGTTATCCGGGAATCCTGACCTTCGGAAAACTCGTGTTCCAGAATTGAAATTAGAGTGGAATGTGCCATCACAAACACCCAAAGGAGTGTGTCTCATTACTTGCTCCCCCTGACACTCCTATATTTGACAGATCCGCATCCCGGCAACTTCCCCGAGACGAGAGTGTTGAGGTTGGTAACTGGGACGATTCTGAGGAAGAAGGGTAGAGGTGAGAACCCCAGCACCAAAACATCTGGACACCGGATGTTTTCAGAGCTGTCTTTCAGTCACAGGACCCGTTATTCTTTGAGTTCATTGTGCTTGGGTAGCTGTAGGAAGGCATTCCTACATATGGAGATAGTGGTGCCGTCCAAGGTGCACGAGGCATTACAGCTTCACGTGGGACCGCTTTGCTGGCAAATCCTCCCCAGCTGCCTCGGTCCCACCACAGTCCAGTGTTAGGGCCCAAACCTGCTCACCCTCCAATGATGTGACTCCAGGCAAAGTCAACGAGGCCTGAGGGGAATAGGGGTGCATTCTTTTATTTTATTATTAATTGAATTTTTATTTTATAGTGCAACATAATTAATTCGTGTGTTGTGTTTTTGTAGTGCTCCAGACGCTTGACTCCGTTCTATATGTACATATATCTATTCTCTTTGGAATTGTGTTCCCATGAAGGTTATTCCACAGTGTTGGGAACAGTTGTTTGAGTTCAATGTAGGTCCTGGCTGGTATCAGTTTGATATATATTAGTGTGCATGTGTTAAACCCCGCCTCCTTGTTTATACCTCTGCCAACGTTCTGCATGTGGTACAAATTTGTTTCTACGTCTGTGACTTGGTCTGTGTTTTTAATGTATAGCTTACTTGTATCAAATTTTAAACCCTACGATAAATGATATCCTATGAAATTTCTTTTTCGTTCTAACTTAGAATCCCGAATGTGATCCATCCAGGTCCTTCCACGTTTTCATATTTGCATTTTTCATCCTTTTTTATGGTTGTATAATAGTCCTCTGTATATATGTACCACATATTTTTTCAGTCATCTGTTGATGGACCGTCTTGTGGGTGCCATATCTTGGTTATCATAAATAGGTCTGCAAGCAATGTAGGAGTGCCAGTGTGATTTGCAAGGATGATGTTCTAACTGTATCTGTCCCGGAGGGCCATTGGGTTGCCACAGGGTAATTCTTGGTGTATCCACTTAGGGAAGCTGCATACAGTTTTCCATATTGCCACTTTCCAATATGCAGTCCTCTGAACGGCTTAGCGGGATTCTCATTTCTCCAAGCCCGCTCTCACATGTATTGCTGGTAGACATTTTGACCTTACCAATGCTGACTGCTCTGCACTGATACCTTTCTGTAGATTGCATTTCCCTTTCTGAAATACTTACCAATGTAGATCACCTTTCCTTGTGTGTGAGTTATTTGTTAAGCACACTTTGAATAAAATGTTCGTCTTGAAATTGGCTTGTTGAAATTGGGACCAGATTTGAATCCTTTTTCAATGACCAACCCCCGGACCTTTCTGGAGGGTAGATGTCCATTACAGCACCACTAAAGTTTTGATAATGAAGTTCCCCTAAGCACCGGTTTTTAAGTTGTTGTTAAAAGATGCGGCCAAAGATCGGCAGGATGTTTTTCAACCATAGTCTGCTTATCCGGGAATCCAGTCATTCTGGAAAATCGTGTCCCAGAATCCAAAGTAGAGTGGTAGGTACCAAAACAAATACCCAAGGGATTGTGTCCCATTACAACTTCCCCCTTAACCTCCAGCCACTTGACAGATCACCAACCTGGCAGAATCCCCTAGATGAGAGTGTTGCCGTTGGCAAATGGGGGGACTCTGAAGTAAGTGGCTGGACGTGGGAACACCAGCACCAAGATAACTGGAGAATGTGTGTTTTCACAGTGCACTTGCAGGCTCATGGTCCATCATTCTTTAGGTGCATTGGCCTTAGGCAGCTATAGCAAAGCACCCCTGGATGTGGCGATAGTTGTGCTATTCAGAGTGGATGAGGCTCTACAGATGCAAGCTTGACCCCTTTGCTGGAAAATCCACCCCAGCTCCCTCAGTGACACCATAGTACGGCTTGGCGACCCAACACATCTGAGACTCTAGTGGTGTGACTCCGGCTGGATCCCCGAAGACTTAGGGAATACAGGGGTTATGCCCTTAATTTAAAATGAAGTTTTATCTTACACGGGAACACACTTAACATAGACTGTTGTCTTTCATTGGCTGTACAGCCACTTGAATCCGTCATACATGTGTATGTATCTATGCTCTTTTCTCTTCTCTTTCCACTTAGTTTATTCCAGAGTGTTGGGAACAGTGACTAAGTTCAACTTTATTCCTGACTGGTATTCTGTTTTACATATATTAGTGTGCATATGTGAATCCCAATTTGTTAGTCTATGCCTCCATCCAACCTTCTCCCTTTGGTACACATACTTTTGTGTCTACGTCTGTGAGATGGTTTCTGTGTTGTAAAGTATAGTATATTTGTGTCAAGTTTTAAACCCCACCCATGAGTGATATCCCAAGATATGTGTCTTTCTCTTCCTAACTTACTATCCTGAATGTGATCAAATCTAGGTCCATCCATGTTGCTGTAGTGGGCATTTTTTCATACTTTTTATTGTTGTATAATCCACCATTGTATATATGTACCCAATTGTCTATTTTCATTCCTCTGTGGGAGCGCATTGTGGTTTCTGCGTATCAGGGCTATCATACACGGCTCTGCAAGGAACAAAAAGGTGACTTTCTGATTTTCAGGGATGTGTTCTGCATATATACATCCACGAAAGCCATTGTCTGATCATAGGTTAGTACTCGTTGTATATATGCGGGAACCTGCATACTGTTTTCCATAAGACCAGTTTCTAATGTGCACTGCTACGAATGCCTCGGGAGAATTCTCATGTCTCTAAGTCCTCTCTCGTATGGATTGCCTCTAGACATTTGACCTTGCCGATTCTGACTGCTGCGGAGTGATACCTTGCTGTAAGTTGTGATTCCCTGTCTCAAATACTTAGTGATGTAGATCACTATTCCTTGTGAGTTTATTTTGAAGAACACTGAGAATAAAATGTACCTCTTCAAATTGACTTGTTGCAAAAGGACCCTGATTTGATTCCTTTTTCCACGACCTTCCCCAGGGTATTTCTGGAGGGTAGGTGTACTTTATAGGGCCTCAGGATTTTTGACTATGAAGTTCCACTAACCAATGGTTTTTAAGTTGCTGTTACAAGACGCGCACACTGGGGGGCAGAATATTATTTTAGAACTGTCTGGTTATCCTGGAATCCTGAACTTCGGAAAACTCGTGTCACATAATGGAAATTAGAGCGGAGTGTGCCATCACAAACACCCAAAGCAGTGTGTCTCATTACTTATTCCCACTGCCACTCTAATATTCGAGAGATCCCCATCCGGCAAATTCCCCGAGACGAGAGTGTTGAGGTAGGTAACTGGGACAATTCTGAGGAAGAAGGCTAGAGGTGAGAACCCCAGCACCAAAACATCTGGACACCGGGTGTTTTCACAGCGGTTTTTCAGGCACAGGATCTGTCATTCTTTGAGTTCGTTGTGCTTGGCTAGCTGTAGGAAGGCACTCCTACATATGGAGATAGTGGTGCCGTCCATGGTGGACGAGGCATTACAGCTTCACGTGGGACCGCTTTGCTGGCAAATCCTCCCCAGTTGCCTCGGTCCCACCACAGTCTAGCGTTGGGACCCAAGGCTGCTCACCCTCCAATGATGTGACTCCAGGCAAGGTCAATGAGGCCTGAAGGGAATAGGGGCATAATGTGTTTTTTTATTATTAATTGAATTTTTATTTTACAGCACATCATAATTAATTACTGTGTTGTGTTTTGTAGAGCTCCAGACGCTTGACTCCATTCTATATGTACATATATCTATTCTCTTTTGGATTGTGTTCCCATGAATGTTATTCCACAGTGTTGGGAACAGTTGTTTGAGTTCAACGTTGGTACTGGCTGGTATCGGTTTGATATACATTAGTATGCATGTGTTAAACCCAGCCTCCTAGCTTATATCTCTGCTACCCTTCTCCATGTGATGCAAATTACTCTCTATGTCTGTGACTTGTTCTGTGTTTCTGAAGTATAGTTTACTTGTATCAAATTTAAAAGCCAACGATAAGAGATATCCTATGAAATGTCTTTTTCTGTCTAACTTAGTATCCTGAATGTGACCCATCCAGGTCCTTCACCGTTTTCATGTTTGCAATTTTTCATCCTTTTTTATGGCTGTATAATAGTCCACTGTATATATGTACCACATCTTTTTTCAGTCATTAGTTGATGGGCCGTCTGGTTGGTGCCATATCTTGGTTATCATAAATAGGTCTGCAACAACGTAGGGGAACAGGTTTGAATGGCAAGGATGCTGTTCTATTTGTATCGGTCCCAGAGGGCAATTGGGTTTCCATAGGACAATTTTAGGTGTATTACTTTAGGGAACCTGCATACAGTTTTCTATAATGCCAGTTTCCAATATGCAGTCCTATGAACGTCTTGGCAGGATTCTCATTTCTCCAAGCCCTCGGCCACATGTATTGGCTGTAGACACTTTGACCACAGGCATCCTAACTCTTGTGAGGTGATAGCTTGCTGCAGGTTTCATTTCCCTTTCTTAAATTGTTGGTGATGTAGATCACTTTTCCTTGTGAGTGAGTTACTTTTTCAGAACACTGGGAATAAAATATACCTGTTGGAAATAGCTTGTTGATAGAGAGCCTTCATTTGAATCCTTTTTCAGTGAACTTCCACAGGACATAACTGGAATGTAGGTGTCCTTTACAGCGCCGTTGACTTTCTGATTATGTAGTTCCCCTAAGAACCGGTTTTTAAGTTGTTATTACATCAAGCGGCCAGAGATCGGCCAGATTTTTTCCAAGCAGAGTTCGGTTATCAGAGTTTCCAGTTGTTCGGGAAAATCATGTCCCAGGATTGAAATTACAGCAGGATGTTCCACAGCATGTACCCAAAGAATTGTTTCCCATTACTTCTTCCCCTTTACCCTCCAACTACTCGACAGATCCCCATCCCGGCAAAATCGCTGAGATGAGAATTTTGGAGTCGGTAATTGGGGCGACTCTGAGGAAGGAAGCTGGACGTGGGAAATCCAACAACAAGAGACCTGAACGCCGGGTGTTTTCACAGCGCTCTTCTAGCCACAGGTTCCATCATTCTTTGGGTGCACTGGTCTTAGCTAGCCACAGGAAAGCACTCCTGGATGTTGAGATGATATTGCCGTTCATAGTGGACTAGGCACTATAGGTGCGAGCTGGAACACTCTGGTGGGAAATCCGCCCCCTCTGCCTCAGTTCCACCACAGTACAGCTTTGGGAACCAAGCTTCTTGCAGTCGAGGGATGTGACCCCTGTCTTGGTCACCGAGGCCTTATGGAATACAGGAAATATTCCTTTAATTTGAATTGAATTTTTATTCTATACTGGAACATCCTTAATTTATACTGCTGTGGTTCTTTGGCTGTACAGCCATTTGAATCCGTTATATGTGAATATCTATATATCTCTATCTGTATATCTCTATCTACATCTATATATGCTCTTTTCAATTCTCTCTCTGTAAAGCCTATTCCAGAATGTTCGGAACATTTGACTGAGTAAAACTTAAGTCCTGGCTGGTGTTCTCTTTTGCATGTATATTAGTGTGCATATGTTGATCCCAACCTCCTTGTTTATGCCTCCCTCCAAAATTCTCCTTTTTGTACCCATAATTTGGTCTCTACATCTGTGATTCGGTATCTGTGTTTTAAAGTATAGTTTATTTGCGTCTAGTTTTAAACTCCACCCATAAGCGATATCCCAGAATATGAGTCTTTCTCTGTCTAAATTACTATCCTGAATGTGATCAAATGCAATTCCTTCCATGTTGCTGTAGTGGGTATTTTGTTCATATATTTTTATGTCTGTGTAATACTCCACTGTATGTATGTACCACATTTTATTTGTCAATCAACTGTTGAGTGCAGTCAGTCTGTTCCATATCTTGGTTATCACCCGTAGGTCTGCATGGTGCATAGGGGTACCGGTGTTATTTGCAACGATAGTGGTCTATGTATGTCTGTCTCCAAGGCCATTGGGTGACCATATGATAGTTCTTGGTGTATTTATTTAGGGAACCTCCATGCTGCGTTCCATAATGCCCGTATCCAACGTGAAGTCCTACGAACGGCTTAGCGGGTTTCTCATTTCTCCAAGCCATCTCCCGCATGTATTGCCTGTGGACATTTTGACCATGCCCATTCTTACTGCTGCGGGCTGATACCTTTCTGTAGGTTTCATTTCCCTTCCTTAAATGCTTACCGATATAGATCACCTTTCCTTGTGTGTGAGTTACTTTAAAAGAACACTTTGAATAAAATGTACCTCTTGAAATTGGCTTGTTGAAAATGGTCCTTGATTTTCACCCTTTTTCAATGACCATCCCCAGGACCTTCCTGTGGGGTAGATGTCCTTCGCAGTGCCACTGACTTTTTTATTATGAAGTTCCCCTAAGCACCGGTTTTTAAATTGTTGTTAAAAGAAGCGGCCAAAGATCGGCAGGATTATTTTCAACTAGAGTCTGGTTATCCGGGAATCCAGTCATTGGGAAAATCGTGTCCCTGAATTCAAAGTAGAGGGGTAGGTACCAAAACAAATACCCAAGGGATTGTGTCCCATTACATCTTCCCCCTTAACCTCCAGCCACATGACAGAATCCCCTAGATGAGAGTGTTGCTGTCGGGAATGGGATGAATCTGAGGTAGGAAGCTGGACGTGGGAAACCCAGCACCAAGATACCTGGACAATGCGTGTTTTCACAGCACCATTGCAGGCTCATGGTCCATCATTCTTTGGGTGCATTGGCCTTAGGTAGCTATAGCAGAGCACTCCTGGATGTAGAGATAGTGGTGCCATTCAGAGTGGATGAGGCACTACAGATGCAAGCTTGACCCCTTTCCTGGAAAATTCTCCCCAGCTGCCTCAGTCCCACAACACTACAGCTTTGCGAACCAAGCTATCCGAGACTCCAGGGATGTGACCCCAGCCCGGTCACCAAAGACTTAGGGAATACAGGAGGTATTCCTTTAATTTATATTTTTTATATATATTTCCAATATTTTTAATGCATTAATATATTTTTACACAAATCGTATTGTACATATCATCTTATATTTTAGTTAAGATATGAACACTTTCTTATTTAATATTAATCAACATCACTTTTAACAGCTTTTAAGACTTTGTATACATTCATGATGGTTTCTGAAGCATACATTTCCAGGTAGAATTTTAAAGTCAAAAGGCAATGTTTAAGCCTTCTGGTATTGATTGCCACAGACAGCATCTATTCACATCTCACCAGCAGCAATAGAGTCCCAATTTCCCTGAATCTTTGTTAGTTTTATGAAGGAAAAAGTGCCATCTCAACTCTTGCTTTAATATACATTTTTAATTCTAGCAAGGCTAATATTTACTGTCCATTGGCATTTATTCTTTTGTGATTTGCCTATTTAAGTATTACTTTTTTCTGTTGGGACTTTTTCATGGGGAGATAGTACAGAGAAGTGGCTCCCCAGACTCGTTCTGGATTCCTACTGCCTGGGTTTAAAGTCTGAGCTCACCACTTTGTAGCTACATGACCTTGAGTAAGCCATGACCTCAAGCCTTCATTTCTTCCTTTGCAAAATATGGGCTGAGAAGTAATACATATACACAAAGCCCTTTGCAAGTACCTATTATGTTTCTTACCAATATATGCAAGAACCCTCTATATAAAGAATATTTGCCTTTTGTAATATATGTTGTATCAATTCCTACTTAACATTTGTTCTGCCCTTTTCAGTTTGATTGGATCTTCCTCTATGGAAGAGGAATATGAGTTGAATAGTTTTACCATGCTATTTTGTTATTTAACCTAGCCCTTTCTTTTGTCACATTCTCTCTCCAAGCATGGACATCTAGTCCTCCTGCCATTCTTACTGGTTAGTACATGCTCATGCCCCAATAGAAGCATTACTTCTCTATTTATCCTCATGGAAACTCTTCCTATGTAGAGGACTCGAGATTCCCAAAGGCTTGAATTTTTTGGTAAGGTGTGTTGTAACTCTGACCTATTAGGTATTTTAAATAACATGTCTTTCTGTTGCTGACCAACCTATACACCTTTCTGCATTGCACTGTGAAGCACCAGTCTAGGGATCCTTTTCCTGCTGGGTCCCTCAGAAGAGGGCAGTCTCTCTGGATGGACCGTGACTGTTACTGTTATTTCCCTTTAGCATGGTCTTTAACAAAATTCACAAGACTGTGAAATACTACTGATATGACAAAATTGAACACATGGGAGGCGACTGGAGAGTAACAGACCCAGCAATCGAGGAAGTTTTTAGTGCCTGAGCCTAGGGGTGCACACTAGGAACTGTGAGAGTACAGACCCAGAAACAAATGATATGGCAGCCATAGCGGCTTCCGACCTGGAGCCTGGGGAGTTAGGAGGAAGCTGACAGAAGCGCTGGTCACATCTTAAGAATCAAAGGAGTCTTTATGTCTGTGAGGGTGAGATTTGGAACTCTAAGACTCTTAAGTTCTAGACTGGGCTCTTTCTGGCCCCCTGCCCTCACCCACATGGAAGCCCTAGCCTCCAGATTGGACAAGGAAACTATGTTTTAACCCTTACCCTGGGGTCATACAAACCAAGACAAAGCTCCTCACCACCCCATGCTCCAAGGACTCCAGGTTTTGTCTATTAACATATTTCTCCACTGGCTCATGTTTCACTATAGGCACTGTAGTAAACAGAGATTCTGGCCACATGCATGCTTTTCCTACAGACAGGAATCCACTTCAAAAGGAACTCAAAAAGAATACTCCAGGCAAAATGGCCTTTTCCTTTCCTCAGATGTGCCAGACTGTCTTCCTGGCTGGCCTACATTCCTGGCCACTCATCCTGCAGATAATTTTTCTCAGAAGCCTCCCCTGATCCAAGGTTGGGCCAGGTACTCCTTAACATCACACAGCACTGATCGTACCACAGTGTCACTGCCTGTTTGTGTTGTCTGTGAAACTGAAGCTATGGTCTTATTTTCCACTGTATCCCTAGTGCCTGGAACAAAACAGCCACTCAAAAAATAACTGTTGGATAACTTAATTTGTATTTCCTTTTCACTATCTCACTTCTGGTCTGCCGTGGGCTCAATAAGTTATCGATGAAACTGTTTCCCCATATCTTGCTGCCCTGCCACTCTTAACTGGTCAGTAAAATTTTTGCATTCCTGAGACAAAATATCCTTCATACTCTCCACACCATCCTCTAAATCTGGCCCACTGACAATTAGATGCAGTGACAGAGTTGCTGGGCCCTTTGTGACATTCTCATGGAAAATGATATTTCAATGTTATAGTCCCATCTTTTGCAGTTCCTGAGTATTGTTACTGGTAAGAGAAAGGTGGAAGCAATGATTCTTCTGTCTGCTCTTCTAATTAGTCACAGGAAAACTTTCAGGGGACAATGTGCATGAGCACTGGCAAGTGCTATATAAAGTCAGATTGATTCGAGACCTAGTACTGTACAACCACCTCCATGGAGTCTTACTCCAAAGTAAATTAAACCCTTTTGACTAACAAAGATAGAAGCCTGACTGAAGTATTTACAGTATTCATTGTATTCATAAGTCACTTTGCAGTGTGTACTCTCTGATGGCACATGAGGACTGATCTGTGCCTGAAAACATTCCCACATTCATTACATATGTAAGCCTCATCCCCAGAGTGGATTCTCTGATGTTGAACAAGGGCTGAGCTCCTTTTGAAGGTTTTGCCGCATTCATTACACTGATAAAGTTCCTCTCCACCGTGAATTCTCTGGTGTCTAATGAGGTTTGAGCTCAGACTGAAGGCTTTTCCACACTCACTACATTAATAGGGCTTCTCTCCACTATGTATTCTCTGATGGGTTATCAGCTCTAAACTCTGCCTGAAAGCTTTTCCACATTCATTACATTCATAAGGTCTTTCTCCTGTATGAATTCGCTGGGGTCTAATAAGATTTGAGCTTTGGCTAAAGGTTTTCCCACACTCATTACACTCGTAGGGTTTCTCACCAGTGTGAATTCTTTGATGGATAATGAGATATGAACTTTGACTGAATGCTTTGCCACATTCATTACATTTACAAGCTTTCACACCAGTATGGATTTTCCGATGTCTACTGAGGGCTGAGCTCTGGTTGAAGGCCTTCCCACGTTCATTACATTCATATGCTTTCTCACCACTATGAATTCTCTGATGAATGATAAGATAGATAGGACCTCAAACTAAAGGCCTTCCCACACTGGCTACATTTGTATGGCTTTTCTCCAGTACGGATTTTCTGATGTTGAGTTAGAGCAGAATGCTCTTTGAAGCTGTGCCTGCATACATCACACCTGTAAGGTCTCTCTTCTGTAGGAACTTTCTGATACGTTATAGAGTTTGTATTTAGAGTCAAGCTTCTCTGGGGCTCAGGATGGTCTTTGTTTCCTAGAGATTTGTGTATGAAGATTACTTGACTAAAACTGCCCCCTTGGGAAGGGGATCTTCTTAATTTCTCCCCTGTAGCACTTCCTTGCTGCCACTCTGAACAGCCTTTTTCATGTTCACTAATTCCTCCAAATGAAGGCTTCTGGGGAAGTCTTTGCGACTTCTCTCCTGAAATGTCCTTCTTTGTTGCTGATCCATTGTTCTCACAATCGCTTCTGGGAGAAAGACAAAGTTCTGAGGGTTTCAGCTGTGTCTTTAAAGGCTGGAGTTCAAAGTTTGTTAACTCCTGGGATGGTCCAAGGTATGTCAGATCCATCCATGACACTGCTGGTCCCTGTGGAATAGCTGGGACATGCTGCCCTGGATCATCAAATTCCCTCTCCAAATCCTCCAAGAGTCACAGCTTCCTCAGCACTTTTTGGACTGTGTTGCTGAACCCAGATCTTCAGCTTCTCAGGCAGGATGCTCAGGAACTGCTCCAGCAACAGCAGCTGCAGGATCTGCTCCTTCGTGTGCAACTCTGGCCTCAGCCACTGACAGCAAATCTCCTGGAGTCGGCCCAGAGCCTCCTGGGGCCCAGGTGTCTCCTGGAAGCAAAACTTTCAAAACTGCTGGTGAAACAATTCCTGGCAGGATTGGGTACTCCCATTCTGCTTAAGTTTCTGACCCCAAGAAAAGCTTTCTTCTACTTTCACAAGTGTTAGTTCTTGTTCCTGAGAATTCGGAGGTACAGGGCTTGAAACTGCTCTGAATTCCATAGCCGTTCTGGGCTGAAACAGCTTAGCAAAAAGCTCACTACAACTGGGTCCTCTACTTCAGAATTGTTTTTGAGTAATCTCTTCTTTCCGCGAAGCTCAGGAGCCACAGGGCACGAGCCGGGAACCTGCAGCTGCGAGCCACAAACACAGGAAGTGCGCCTATTCCTTTAATTTAAATTGATGTTTTAATTATATGGGAACACAGTTAATTTACACTGTTGTGTTTCATTGGCTGTACAGCCACCTGACTGTGTTATACATGTATATGTACCTTTGCTCTTTTCTATGCTCTTTCCATTTAAGTTATTCCAGAGTGTTGGGAACAGTTTACTTAGTTCAACGTTATTCCTGACTGTTACTCTGTTTTACATATATTAGTTTGCATATGTGAATCCTAATCTGCTAGACAATGACTCCACCCAACCTTCTTACTCTGGTACGCATACTCTGGTGTCTGGTGTCTAATCTGTGACTTGGTTTCCGTGTTGTAAAGTACAGTTTATTTCTGTCAAGTTTTAAACCCCACCCATAAGAGATATCCCAGGATATGTGTCTTTCTCTGTCTAACTTACGATCCTGAATGTGATCAAATTCAGGTCCTTCCATGTTGCTTTAGTGGGTATTTTTTCATACTTTTTTATGGTTGTGTAATCCTCCATTTTATATACGTACCCCATTGTCTATTTTCATTCCTCTGTGGGTGGACATTGTGGTTTATGCATATCAGGGCTATCATACATGGCTCAGCAAGGAAGGAAGGGGTGCCTTTGTGATTTTCAGGGATGGTGTTCTGCACATATACTTCCAGGAAAGCCATTGTCTGATCATGGGTTAGTACTTGGTGTAACTTGGTGTATATATGCGAGAAACTGCATACTGGTTTCCATAAGGCCAGTTTCTAATGTGCACTGCTACGAATGCCTCGGGAGAATTCTCATTTCTCCAAGCCCTCTCTCGTATGAATTGCCTGTAGACATCTGACCTTGATCATTCTGACTACTGCGGTGTGTGTGATACCTTTTCAGAAGTTGGATTTCCCTTTCTCAAATACTTGGTGATATAGAACACTATTCCTTGTGAGTTTTTTTTTGAACACTGGGAATAAAGTGTAGCTCTTCAAAATGGCTTGTTGAACAAGGGCCCTGATTGGAATCCTTTTTCAATGACCTTCCCCAGGACATTTCTGCAGGGTAGGTGTACTTTACAGCGCCTCAGTATTTTTGATTATGAAGTTCCACTAACCACCAGTTTTTAAGTTGCTGTTACAAGAGGCGGCCACAAGGGAGCAGAATGTTTTAGCACTGTCCGCTTATACGGGAAGCCTGACCTTCGGAAAACTCCTGTCCCGGAACGGAAATTAGAGCGGAATGTGCCATCAGAAACGCCAAAAGGAGTGTGTCCCATTACTTGATTCCCCCTGACACTCCAATATTCGACAGATCCCGATCCCGGTAAAATCCCCGAGACAAGAGTGTTGAGGTAGGTAACTGGGACGATTCTGAGGAGGAAGGCTGGAGGTGAGAACCCCAGCACCAAAACATCTGGACTCCGGGTGTTTTCACAGCAGTCTTTAAGCCACAGGATCCATCATTCTTTGAGTTCATTGTGCTTGGCTAGCTGTAGGAAGGCACTCCTACATATGGAGATAGTGGTGTCGTCCAAGGTGTACGAAGCACTACAGATGCACGGCGGACCGCTTTGCTGGCAAATCCTCCCCAGTTGCCTCAGTCCCACCACAGTCCAGTGTTGGGACCCAATCCTGCTCACCCTCCAAGGATGTGACTCCAGGCAAGGTCAACCAGACATGAGGGCAATAGGAGTGCATTCTTTCATTTTATTACTAATTGAATTTTTATTTTATAGTGCCACATAATTAATTACTGTGTTGTGTTTTTTGTAGCACTCCAGTAGCTTATTCCATTCTGTATGTACATATATATATTCTCTTTTGGATTGTTTTCCCATGAAGGTTATTCCACAGTGTTGGGAACAGTTGTTTGAGTTCAGCATAGTTCATGCGTGGTATCGGTATAATATACATGAGTGTGCATGTGTTAAACCCAGCCTCCTAGTTTATACCTCTCCCAACCTTCTCCATGTGGTACAAATTTGTTTCAATGTCTGTGATTCGGTCTGTGTTTGTAAAGTATAGTTACTTGTATCAAGTTTTACACCCAACAATAAGAGATATAATATGATATTTCTTTTTCTTTCTAACTTAGTATCCTGAATGTGATCCATCCAGGTCTTCCAAGTTTTTATATATGCATTTTTTCATCCTTTTTTACTTCTGTATAATAGTCCATTATATATATGTACCACAACTTTTTTCAATCATCTGTTGATGGGCCGTCTGGTGGGTACCATATCTTGGTTATCACAAATAGGTCTGCAAGCAACATAGGGGTGCTGGTGTGATTTGCAAAGATGGTGTTCTATTTGTTTCTGTTCCAGAGGGCCATAGGGTTTCCATAGGGTAATTCTTGGTGTATTAATTTAGGGAAATTGCATAGAGTTTACAATAATGCCAGTTTCCATTATGCAGTCCTATGAACGGCTTAGTGGGATTCTCATTTCTCCAAGCCCTCTCCCACATGTATTGCCTGTAAACATTTTGACCACAGGCATTCTGACTCTTGTGAGGTAATACCTTGCTGCACGTTGCGTTTCCATTTCTTAAATACTTAGTGATGTAGATCACTTTTCTTTGTGAGTTAGTTATTTTTGAAGAACACTTGGAATAAAATGTACCTGTTGATATTGGCTTGTTGACAGAGAGCCTTGATTTGAATCCATTTTCAGTGAACTTCCACAGGACATTACTGGAATCTAGGTGTCCTTTACAGTTCCTATGACGTTTTGATTATGAATTTGATTCCCCTAAGAACTGGTTTTTAAGTTGTTGTTACAAAAAGCGGCTACATATTGGCCGGATATTTTCCAAGCAGAGTCCGTTTCTGTGTTGTGAAGTATAGTTTATTTGCATCAAGTTTTAAAATCCACCCTTAAGAGGTATCCCAGGATATGAGTCTTTCTCTGTCTATCCTGAATGTGATCAAATACAGGGCCTTCAATTTTGCTGTAGTGGGTATTTTGTTCATATATTTTTATGTCTGTGTAATACTGCACTGTATATATGTACCACATTTAGTTTTTCAATCAACTGTTGATGGGCTGTCAGTCGGTTCCATATCTGTGTTATCACACATAGGTCTGCATGGTGCATAGGGGTGCCGGTATGATTTGCAACGATATTGGTCTCTGTATGTCTGTCTAGGAGCCCATTGGTGACCATACAATTGTTCTTGGTGTACTTATTTAGGGAACCTCCATACTGCTTTCCATAATGCCCGTTTCCAATGTGGAGTCCTACGAACGGCTTAGCGGGATTCTCACTTCTCCAAGCCATCTCCAGCATGTGTTTCCTGTGGACATTTTGACTTTGCCCATTCTGACAGCTGCAGGTTGATACCTTTCTGTAGGTTTCATTTCCCTTTCAATAATACTTAAATATGTAGATCACCTTTCCTTGTGTGTGAGTTATTTTTTAAGAACACTTTGAATAAAATGTACCTGTTGAAATTGGCTTGTTGAAAGTGGGCCTTGATTTGAATCCTTTTTCAATGACCATCTTCAAGACCTTCCTGGAGGGTAGATGTCCTTCACAGTGCCACTGATGTTTTAATTATGAAGTTACGGTAGGCACTGGTTTTCAAGTTTTTGTTAAAAAGAAGCAGCCAAATATCAACAGGATTATTTTCAAACATAGTCTGTTTATCCGGGAATCCAGTCGTTTGGGAAAATCATGTCCCAGAATTCAAAGTAGAGTGGGACCAAAACAAATACCCAAGGGATTGTGTCCCATTACATCTTCCTCCTTACCCTCCAGCCACATGACAGATCACCAACCCGGCAGAATCTCCTAGATGAGAGTGTTTCCATCAGCAAGTGGGGCAACTCTGAGGTAGGAGGCTGCACGTGAGAACCCCAGCACCAAGGTACCTGGACAATTCGAGTTTTCACAGCACACTTGCAGCTTCATGGTCCAACATTCTTTCAGTGCATTGGCCTTTTGTAGGTATAGCAAAGCACTCCTGGATGTGGAGATAGTGGTGCCGTTCAGAGTGGATGAGGCACTACAGATGAAAGCTTTGCACTACAGATGAACCCTTTGCTGGAATATCCTCCGGAGCTGCCTCAGTCCCACCACAATACAGCTTTGCGAACCAAGCTATCCGAGACTCCAGGGATGTGACACCGGCCGGCTCACCGAAGACTTAGGTAATATAGGTGGTATTACTTTAATTTAAATTGAAGTTTTATCTTATACGGGATCACAATTAATTTACACTGTTGTGTTTCATTGACTGTACAGCAGCTTGAATCCTTTATACATGTATATGTATCTATGCTTGTTTCTATGCTCTTTCCATTTAGGTTATTCCATATTGTTGAGAACAGCTGACTTAGTTCCATTACTCCTGACTGCTATGCTGTTTTACATATATTAGTGTGCATATGTGAATCCCAATCTGCTAGTCTATGCCTCCACCGAACTTCTCACTTTGGTACACATACTTTGGTGTCTATGTCTGTGACTCAGTTTCTCTGTTGTAAAGTATAGTTTATTTGTGGCAACTGTTAAACACTACCCATAAGAGATATCCCAGGATATGTGTCTTTCTGTGTCTAACTTAGTATCCTGAATGTGACCAAATCCAGGTCCTTCCATGTTGCTTCAGTGGGCATTTTTTCATACATTTTTATGGTTGTGTAATTCTCCATTGTATATATGTACCCCACTGTCTATTTTCATTCCTCTATGTGTGGGCTTCGTGGTTTCTGTGTATCAGGGCTATCATACATGTCTCCGCAAGGAGCGAATGGGTGCCTTTGTGATTTTCAAGGAAGGTGTCCTGCACATGTAATTCCATGAAAGCCATATCTGATCATCGTTTTGTACTCAGTGTATATACGCGAGAAACTTGCAGGTCAATAAGTAGGAACAGCTGGTGTAGTTGGAGGGGGATTTTTAGGTTTTTCCCACTTTATATAGAAGCCTTTCTTAAAATCCCCCATGAGTAATGGGAATATTAGTACTAATACAAGCAAATACTCAGAGCTTTTATTATATACATGGGAAATTGAGAGAATCCACGCTGTGGGAAGCTTTGCTTTCCCATGACGTACATACCCGTGCCTGCCATGCAGGCACTATTGTTCTCAGCCTTGCTGAGGCACAGCAGCACTTTTCAGGGTCTCAGCCTTGCTGAGGCCCAGCAGTACTTTTCAGGGGTCTCAGCTTTGCTGAGACCCAGCAATACTCTTCAGGTGGCTCTCCACAAAACTGCATTCTGTTTTACATAAGGTCAGGTTCTAATGTGCACTGCTACGAATGCCTTTGGGGTAATTCTCAATTCTCCAAGCCCTCTCTCATATGGATTGCCTGAAGACATTTGACCTTGCCCATTCTGACTGCTGCGGAGTGATACCTTGCTGTAAGATGGATTTCCCTTTCTGAAATACATAGTGATGTACATCTCAATTCATTGTGAGTTTTTTAAAGAACACTGGGAATAAAACGTACCTCTTCAAATTGGCGTGATGAACAAGGGCACTGATTTGAATCCTTTTTTTTTTTTTTTTTTTTT
>NW_020174374.1:112501-129650 GCF_003031525.2 Neophocaena asiaeorientalis asiaeorientalis | reverse complement strand
GTGGGATCCTCCCCGACCGGGGCACGAACCCACGTCCCCTGCATCGGCAGGCGGACTCTCAACCACTGCGCCACCAGGGAAGCCCTGAATCCTTTTTTAACGACCTTTCCCAGGACATTTCTTGAGGGTAGTTGTACTTTCTAGCGCCTCAGGATTTTTGATTACGAAGTTCCACTCACCACCGGTTCTGAAATTGCTGTTACAAGAGGCGGCAACAAGGGGGCAGAATTTTTTTTTGAGCACTGTCTGGTTATTCGGGAATCCTGACCTTCGGAAAACTCGTGTCCCGGAACGGAAATTAGAGCGTAATGTGCCATCACAAACACCCAAATGAGTGTGTCTCATTACTTGCTCCCCCTGACACTACAATATTTGACAGATCCGCTTCCCGGCAACTTTCCCGAGACGAGAGTGTTGAGGCAGGTAACTGGGACGATTCTGAGGAAGGAGGCTGGAGGTGAGAACACCAGCACCAAAACATCTGGACACGGGGTGTTTTCAGAGCGGTCCTTCAGCCACAGGATCCGTCATTCTTTGAGTTCATTGTGCTTGACTAGCTGTAGGAAAGAACTCCTACATATGGAGATAGTGGTGTCGTCCAACGTGGATGAGGCATTACAGTTTCACGTGGGACCACTTTGCTGGCAAATCCTCCCCAGCTGCCTCGGTCCAACCACAGTCCAGCGTTGGAACCCAAGGCTGCTCACCCTCCAAGGATGTGACTCCAGGCAAGGTCAATGAGGCCTGAGGGGAATAGGGGCGCATTATTTTATTTTATTATTAATTGAATTTTTATTTTATGGTGCAACATAATTAATTACTGTGTTGTTATTTTGTAGTGCTCCAGACGCTTGACTCCGTTCTATATTTACATATATCTATTCTCTTTTGGATTGTGTTCCCATGTAGTTTATTCCACAGTGTTGGGAACACTTGTTTGAGTTCAATGTAGGTCCTGGCTTGTACCAGTGTGATATATATTAGTGTGCATGTGTTAAACCCAGCCTCCTAGTTTATACCTCTGCCAACGTTCTGCATGTGGTACAAATTTGTTTCTACATTTGTGACTTGGTCTGTGTTTTTAATGTATAGTTTACTTGTTTCAAGTTTTAACCGAACGATAAGATATGTCCTATGAAATGTCTTTCTCTGTCTAATTTAGAATCCTGAATGTGATCCATCCAGGTCCTTCCACGTTTTTATATTTGCATTTTTTTATCCTTTTACATGGCTGTATAATAGTGCAATGTATATATGTACAATAGTTTTTTTCAATCATCTGTTGATGGACCGTATGGTGGCTGCCATATCTTGTTTATCATAAATAGGTCTGCAAGCAATGTAGGGTTGCAGGGGTGATTTGCAAGGATGGTGTTCTAGTTGTATCTGTCCTGGAGGGCCTTTGGGTTTCCATAGGGTAGTTCTTGGTGTATTCACTTAGGGAACCTGCATACAGTTTTCCATAATGCCAGTTTCCATTATGCAGTCCTATGAATGGCTTAGCGGGATTCTCCTTTCTCCAAGCCCTCTCCTGCATATATTTCCTGTAGACATTTTGACCACAGGCATTCTGACTCTTGTGAGGTGATACCTTGCTGCAGGTTGCATTTACCTTTCTTAAGTAGTTAGTGTTGTAGGTCACTTTTCCTGGTGAGTGAGTTACTTTTTAAAAACACTGGGAATAAAATGTACCTGTTGAAATTGGCTTGTTGACAGATATCCTTGATTTGAATCCTTTTTCAGTGACCTTCCACAGGATATAACTGGAGTGTAGGTGTCCTTTACAGTGCGGTTCAGTTTTTGATTATGAAGTTCCCCTAAGACCTGGTTTTTAAGTTGTTGTTGCAAAAAGTGGCCACAGATCGGCCGGATTTTTTCCAAGCAGAGTCTGGTTATCAGGGTTTCCAGTTGTTCGGGGAAATCTTGTCCCAGAATATAAATTACAGTGGGAAGTGCCACAACATGTAAACAAGGCATGGTGTACCATTACTTCTTCCCTTTTACCCTCCAATTACTAGACAGATCCCATTCCAAGCAATATCGCCAAGATGAGAGTTTTGCCGTCAGTAATTGGGGCGACCATGACGAAGGAAGCTGGACGTGGGAACCCCAGCACCAAGAGACCTGGACACCGGGTGTTTTCACAGCACCCTACCAGCCACAAGTTCCATCATTCTTTGGGAGCACTAGGCTTAGCTAGCTATAGGAAAGCACTCCTGGATGTTGAGTTGATCTTGCTGTTCATAGTGGATGAGGCACTACAGGTGCAAGCTGGATCCCTCTGCTGGCAAATCTGCCGCAGCTCCCTCAGTCTCACCACACTACAGCTTTTGGATCCAAGCCTACTGCGGCTCCAGGGCTGTGACCCCTGTCCTGGTCACTGAGGCCTTACAGAATACAGGAAGTATTCCTTTAGTTTGAATGGAATTTTTATTTTATACTGGAACATGCTTGATTTACACTGCTGTTTCTTTGGCTGTACAAGCCCTTAAATCCGTTATACGTGTATATCTATATATCTGTATGTATATGTCTGTATATATATATATATGTGTCTATGATTTTTTTTGTGATGTTTTAAAAAATGTCTATTTTGCTTTAAAGAATCCATTATCCATACATTTTTGGGTATGTGAACAACAAGCATGGAAACTACATTAAAATGATGGTCAACAAAAGTCCCAAACTAGAAGGAAAGGACTAGAAAAATCATCAAAGAAGATTGTTGAAAATTTTAAAAATTATATACAGGGACAAATGTTAACAGACATGTGTAAATCATGCTGACAATATACAAACTAAACTAGATAATACTGAGGTTTTCTCAAACATAATTTATTTTGGAGAACATAATGTTTTCTGCCTCAGTAAGGTAGCAGTACATAAAGAGGCATATTTTTAAGTCTTTTATTAAATATTTCAAACGTTTAGAAAAAGTACATACTAAAATAATTATAGCTTATTCCAGAGTGTTGGGAACATTTGACTGAGTGAGTCTTAAGTCCTGGCTGGTGTTCTCTTTTGTATGTATATTAGTGTGCATATGTTAATCCCAACCTCCTTGTTTATGCCTCCCCCAAACTTCTCCCTTTGGTACCCATACTTTTGCATCTACGTATGTGACTCGGTTTCTGTGTTGTAAAGTATAGTTTAATTACATCAAGTTTTAAACCCCACCCATAAGAGAAATCCCAGGATATGTATCTTTCTCTGTCTAACTTACTATCCAGAGTGGTATCAAATCCAGGTCCTTCCATGTTGCTGTAGTGGATATTTACCTTGTATATTTTTATGTCTGTGTAATACTCCACTGTATATATGTACCACATTTTATTTGTCAATCAATTGTTGATGGGCCGTCAGTCGGTTCCATATCTGGGTTATCATACATAGGTCTGCATGGCGCATAGGGTTGCTGGTGTGATTTGCAATGATGGTACTCTATTTATGTCTGTCTAAGAGGCCATTGGATGACCATACGGTAATTCTTGTAATACTTGTTTAGGAAAACTCCATACTGCTATCCATAATGCCCGTTTCCAATGTGCTGTCCTACGAATGGCTTAAACGAATTCTCATTTCTCCAAGCCCTCTCCCGCATGTATTGCCTGTAGACATTTTGATCTTGCCGATTCTGACTGCTAAGGGGTGATACCTTTCTGTAGGTTGCATTTCCCTTTCTGAAATACTTACCGATGTAGAACACCTTTCCTTTTGTGTGAGTTATTTTTTAATAACACTTTGAATAAAATGTACGTCTTGATTTGGCTTGTTGAAAGTGGTCCCTGATTTGAATCATTTATCAATGACCACCCCCAGGACCTTCCTGGAGGGTAGATGTCCTTCACAGACATCTTTGATTATATATATATATATATAATATATATATATATATATATATATATATTACAGACTATTTGATTATAAAGTGCCCCTAAACACCGGTTTTTAAGTTGTTGTTAAAAGAAGTGGCCAAAGATTGGCACGATTTTCTTCAACCAGAGTCTGGTTATCCGGGAATCCAGTCATTTGATAAAATCTTTTCCCAGAATTCAAAGTAGAGGGGTAGGTACCAAAACAAATACCCAAGAGATTGTGTCCCATTACATCTTCCCCCTTAACCTCCAGCCACTTGACAGATCACCAACCGGCAGAATCCCCTAGATGAGAGTGTTGCTGTCGGGAATGGGATGAATCTGAGGTAGGAAGCTGGATGTGGGAAACCCAGCACCAAGATACCTGGACAATGCATATTTTCACAGCGTTCTTGCAGCCTCATAGTCTATCATTCTTTGGGTGTATTGTGCTTAGGTATCTATAGCAAAGCACTCCTGGATGTGGAGATAGTGGTGTCGTTCAGAGTGGATGAGACACTACAGATGCAAGCTTGACCCCTTTGCTGGAAAATCCTCCTTAGCTGCCTCAGTCCCACCACAGTACAGCTTTGCGACCCAAGCCATCTGAGACTCCGGGGATGTGACCCCGGCCTGGTCACTGAAGACTTAGAGAATACAGGAAGTATTCCTTTAATTTAAATTGAAGTTTTATCTTATACGGGAACACACTTAATTTCATCTGTTGTGTTTTATTGGCTATACAGGCACTTGAATCTGTTATACATGTATATGTATCTATGCTCTTTTCTATGCTCTTTCCATTTAGATTATTCCAGAGTGTTGGGAACAGTTGACTTAGTTCAACTTTATTCCTGACTGTTATTCCTTTTTACATATATTAATGTGCATATATGAATCCCAATCTGCTAGTCTATACCACTACCCAACCTTCTGCCTTTGGTACGCATACTTTGGTATCTACCTCTGTGACTCAGTTTCTGTGTTGTAAAGTATAGTTTATTTTTGTCATGTTTTAAACCCCACCCGTAAGAGATATCTCACGATATGTGTCTTTCTCTGTCTAACGTACGATCCTGAAAGTGATCAAATCCAGGTTCTTCCATGTTGCCTAAGTGGGCATTTTTTCATACTTTTTTATGGGTTTGTAATCCTCCATTTTATATATATACCCCATTGTCTATTTTCATTCCGCTATGGGTGGGCATTGTGATTTCTGCATATCAGGGCTCTCATACATGGCTCTGCAAGGGACGAATGTGTGCCTTAGTGATTTTTAGGCATGGTGTTCTGCAAATATACTTCCATGAAAGCCATTGTTGGATCATAGGTTAGAACTCTGTGTATATATGCGGGAACCTGCATACTGTTTTCCATAAGACCAGTTTCTAATGTGCACTGCTACGAATGCCTTGGGGGAATTCTCATTTTTCCAAGTCCTCTCTCTTATGGATTGCCTGTAGACATTTGACCTTGCCGATTCTGACTGCTGCAGAGTGATACCTTGCTGTAAGTTGGACTTCCCTTTCTCAAATACTTAGTGATGTAGACCATTATTCCTTGTAAGTTTTTTTTAAGAACACTGGGAGTAAAATGTACCACCTGAAATTGGCTTGTTGAACAAGGGCCCAGATTTGAATCCTTTTTCAACGACCTTCCCCAGGACTTTTCTGGAGGGTAGGTGTACTTTATAGCGCCTCAGGATTTTTGACTATGAAATTCCACTAACCACCACTTTTAAAATTGCTATTACAAGAAGTGCCCACAGGGGGGCAGAATTTTTTTTAGCACTGTCCGGTTATCCGGGAATCCTGAATTTCGGAAAACTCGTGTCCCAGAAATGAAATTAGAGTGGAATGTGCCAACACAAACACCCAAATGAGTGTGTCTCATTACTTGTTCCCCCTGACACTCCAATATTTGACAGATCCCCATCCCGGCGCAATCCACGAGACAAAAGTGTTGAGGTAGATAACTCGGACGATTCTGAGGAAGAAGGCTGGAGGTGGGAACCCCAGCACCAAAATCTCTGGACACCGGATGTTTTCAAAGTGGTCTTTCAGCACGAGGATCCGTCATTCTGTGAGTTCATTGTGCTTGGCTAGCTGTAGGAAGGCACTCTTAGATATGGAGATAGTGGTGCCGTCCAAGGTCGAGGAGGCACTATAGCTGTACGTGGGACCGCTTTGCTGGAAAATCCTCCCCAGCTGCCTCTGTCACACAACAGTCCAACGTTGGGACCCAAGCCGCTCACCTTCCAGCCATGTGACTCCAGGCAAAGTCAATGAGGGGATTAGGGGCGCATTCTGTTATTTTATTAGTAATTGAATTTTTATTTTATAGTGCAACATAATTAATTAGTGTGTTGTGTTTTTGTAGTGCTCCAGACACTTGACTCTGTTCCATATGTACATATATCTATTCTCTTTTGGATTGTGTTCCCATGAAGGTTATTCCACAGTGTTGGAAACACTTTTTTTGAGTTCAACGTAGGTCCTGGTTGGTATCAGTTTGATGTACATTAATGTGCATGTGTTAAACCCAGCCTCCTAGTTTCTACCTCTCCCAACCTTCTCCATGTGGTACATATTTGTTGCTATATCTGTGACTCGGTCTGTGTTTCTAAAATATAGTTTACTTGTATCAAGTTTTAAACCCAATGATAAGAGATATCCTATGAAATATATTTTTCTGTCTAACTTAGTATCCTGAATGTGATCCATCCAGGTACTTCCACGTTTTTACATTTGCATTTTCATCCTTTTTTATGGTTGTATAATAGTCCTCTGTATATATGTACCTCATCTTTTTTCAATCATCTGTTGATGAGCCATCTGTTTGGTGCCATAACCTGGTTATCATTAATAGGTCCACAAGCAATATAGGGGTGCCAGTTTGATTTTGAAGGACGGTGTTCTATGTGTATCTTTCCTGGAGAGCCATTGGGTTTCCATAGGGTAGTTCTTGGTGTATTCACTTAGGGAACCTGAATACAATTTACCATAACGCCAGTTTCCAATATGCAGTCCTATGAATGGTTTAGTGGGATTCTCATTTTTCCAAGCCCTCTACCACATGTATTGCCTGTAGACATTTTTGACCACAGGCATTCTGACTCTTGTGACGTGCTACCTTGCTGCAGGTTGCATTTCCCTGTCATAAATAGTTAGTGATGTAGATCCCATTTCCTTGTGAGTGAGTTATTTTTTAAGAACAGTGGGAATAAAGTGTACCTGTTGAAATTGGCTTGTTGACAGAGAGCCTTGATTTGAATTCTTTTTCAGTGACCTTCAACAGGACAGCGCCATTGACTTTTTCATAATGAAGTTCCCCTATGAACCGGTTTTTAAGTTGTTTCAAAAAGCGGCCACAGATTGGCAGGATTTTTTGCAAGCAGAGTCCTGTTATCGGCGTTTCCAGTGTTCAGGAGAATCGTGTCCCAGAATTCAAATTACAGCTGGAGGTTCCACAATATGTGCCCAAGGAACTGTGTCCCATTACTTCTTCCCTTTTACCCTCCAACTACTCCACAGATCCCCATCCCAGCAAAACCGCCGAGATGAGAGTTTTGCTGTCCGTAATTGGGGCGACTCTGAGGAAGGAAGCTGGAGATGGGAAAGACAGCACCAAGAAACCTGGACGCCGCGTGTTTTCACAGCGCCCTTGAGCCACAAGTTCCATTATTCTTTGGGTGCACTGAGCTTAGCTAGCTATAGGAAAGCACCCCTGGATATGGAGATAATTTTGCCATTCATAGTGGACAAGGCACTGCAGGTGCAAGCTGGAACCCTCTGCTGGCAAATCCGCCACAGCTCCCTCACTCCCACCACTGTCCAGCTTTGGGACACAAGCCTACTGAGGCTGCATGGATGTGACTGCAGGCCAGGTCACCGAGGCCTTAGGGAATACAGGGGGTGTTCCTTTGTTTTAAATGGAAATTTTATATTATGGTGGAAACTACTTAACTTACACTGCTGTGTTGCATTGGCTGTAGAGCCACTTGAATCCATTATACATGTATATGTATCTATGCTCTTTCAGTTCTCTTTCCATTTAGCTTATTGCAGAGTGTTGGGAACAGTTGCCTGAGTTCAACATTAAGTCTTGGCTCGTATTCTGTTTTACATATATTAGTGTACATATGTGAATCCCAATTTGCTAGTCTATGCCTCCACCCAACCTTCTCCCTGTGGTATGCATACTTTGGTGTCTACATCTGTGACTTGCTTTCTGTGTTGTAAAGTATAGTTTATTTTTGTCAAGTTTTAAACCCCACTCATACAAGATATCCCAGGATATGTGCCTTTCTCTGTCTAATTTACTATCCTGAATGTGATCAAATCCAGGTCATTCCATGTTGCTGTAGTAGGCATTCGGTTCATATTTTTTATGTCTGTGTAATACTCCACTCTATATATGTACCACATTTTATTTTTAAATCAGCTGTTGTTAGACCGTCAGTCCGTTCCATATCTAGGTTATCACACATAAGTCTGCATGGCACATAGGGGTGCCACTGTGATTTGCAACGATAGTGGTCTATGTATCTCTGTCTAGGAGGCCCTTGGGTGACCATATGATAGTTCTTGTTGGATTTATTTAGGGAACCTCCATACTGCTTTCCATAATGCCGTTTCCAATGTGCAGTCCTACTAACAGCTTAACGGGATTCTCATTTCTCCAAGCCGTCTCCAGCATGTATTGCCTGTAGACACTTTGACCATGCCCATTCTGACTGCAACGAGGTGATAGCTTTCTGTAGGTTGCATTTCCCTTTCTTAGATACTTACCGATGTAGATCACCTTTCCTTGTGTGTGAGTTATTTTTTAAGAACACTTTGAATAAAATGTACCTCTTGAAATTGGCTTGTTGAAAGTGGGCCCTGATTTGAATTGTTTTTCAATGACAATCCCCAGGAATTTTATGGAGGGTAGATGTCCATTACAGCACCATTAATTTTTGATTATGAAGTTCCCTTAAGCCCCGGTTTTTAAGTTGTTGTTAAAAGAAGCGGCCAAAGATCGGCAGGATTTTTTTCAACCAGAGTCTGGTTATCTGGGAATCCAGTCGTTTGGGAAAATCGGATCCCAGAATTCAAATTAGAGCGGTAGATACGAAAGCAAATACCCAAGGAATTGTTTCCCATTACATATTACCCCTTAGCCTCCAACCACCTGACAGATCAACAACTCGGCAGAATCCCCTAGATGAGAGTGTTGCCATCGGCCAATGGGGCAACTCTGAGGGAGGTGGCTGGACGTGGGAAACCCAGCACCAAGATCCCTGGATAATGCTTTTTTTCACAGAGGTATTGCAACCTAATTGTCCATCATTCTTTGGGTGCATTGGCCTTAGGTAGCTATAGCAAAGCACACGTGGATGTGGAGATATTGGTGCCGTTCAGAGTGGATGAGGTATTACAGATGCAAGATTGACCCCTTTGCTGGAAAATCATCCCCAACTGCCTCAGTGCCACGACAGTACAGCGTTGCGACGCAA
Source organism: Neophocaena asiaeorientalis asiaeorientalis (assembly GCF_003031525.2). Taxonomy (NCBI): domain Eukaryota; kingdom Metazoa; phylum Chordata; class Mammalia; order Artiodactyla; family Phocoenidae; genus Neophocaena; species Neophocaena asiaeorientalis. Next base: position 120,296 of record NW_020174374.1, on the reverse strand, counting down.
GCTATCTGAGACTCCAGGGATGTGACCCCGGCCGGGTCACCTAAGATTTAGGGAATACAGGAGGTATTTCTTTAATTTAAATTGAAGTTTTATCTTATACGGGAACACACTTAATTTACCCTGTTGTGTTTCATTGATGGTACAGACACTTGAATCCATATAAATGTATATGTATCTATTCTCTTTTCTATTCTCTTTCCATTTGGTTATTCTAGAGTGTTGGGAACAGTTGACTTAGTTCAACTTTATTCTTGATGAATTAGATCAACTTTATTCCTGACAGGTATATACATATATTAGTGTGCGTATGTGAATCCCAATCTGCTAGTCTATAACACCACCCAAACTTCTCCCTTTGGTTCGCATACTTTTGTGACTCCGTCTGTGACACTGTTTCTGTGTTGTATAGTTTCTTTCTGTCAAGTTTTAAATCCCACCCATAAGACATATTGCAGGATATGTGTCTTTCTTTCTCTAACTTACTATCCTGAATGTGATCTAATCCAGGTCCTTCAAAGTTGCTTTAGTGGGCATTTTTTCATACATTTTTACAGTTGTGTAAACCTCCATTGTATATATGTATCATATTGTCTATGTTCATTCCTCTGTGGGTGGGCATTGTGGTTTCTGCTTATCAGAGCTATCATACATGGCTCTGCAAGGAATAAAAGGGTGACTGTGATTTTCAGGGATGGTGTTCTGCACATATACTTCCATGACAGCCATTGTCTGATCATAGGTTAGTACTCGGTGTATATATGCGGGAACCTGCATACTGTTTTCCATAAGACCAGTTTCTAATGTGCACTGCTACGAGTGCCTTGGGGGAATTCTCATTTCTCCAAAGCCTCTCTCATATGGATTGCCTGTAGACATTTGACCTTGCCCATTCAGACTGCTGTGGAGTGATACCTTGCTGTAAGTTAGATCTCCCTTTCTCAAATACTTAGTGATATAGATCACTATTCCTTCTGAGTTTATTTTGAAGAACACTGGGAATAAAATGTACCTCTTGAAATTGGCTTGTTGAACAAGGGCCCTGATTTGTATCCTTTTTCAACGACCTTCCCCAAGATACTTCTGAAGGGTAGTTGTACTTTATAGCGCATCAGGATTTTTGATTATGAAGTTCCACTAACTACCTGTTTTTAAGTTGCTGTTACAAGAAGCGGCCACAGTGGGGCAGAATTTTTCTTAGCACTGTCCGGTTATCCAGGAATTCTGACCTTCGGAAAACTCCTGTCCCGGAATTGAAATCAGAGCAGAATGTGCCATCACAAACACCCAAATGAGTGTGTCTTATTACTTGTTCCCCCTGTCACTCCAATATTCGACAGATCCCCATCCTGGTAAAAATCCCTGAGACGAGAGTGTTGAGGTAGGTAACTGGGACGATTCTGAGGAAGAAGGCTGGAGGTGAGAACCACAGCACCGAAACATCTGGACACCGGGTGTTTTCACAGCAGTCTTTCAGCCACAGGATCCGTCATTCTTTGAGCTCATTGTGCTTGGCTATCTGTAGGAAGGCACTCCTACATATGGAGATAGTGGTGCCGTCCAAGGTGGATGAGGCATTACAGCTTCACGTGGGACCACTTTGCTGGCAAATCCTCTGCAGCTGCCTCGGTCCCACCACAGTCCAGCATTGGGACACACGCCTGGTCACCCTCCAAGGATGTGACTCCAGGCAAGGTCAACTAGGCCTGAGAGGAATAGGGGCACATTCTTTTATTTTATTATTAACTGAATTTTTATTTTATAGTGCAACGTAATTAATTAGTGTGTTGTTCTTTTGTAGTGCTCCAGAAGCTTGATTCCATTCTATATGCACATATATCTACTCTCTTTTGGATTGTGTTTCCATGAAAGTTATTCCACAGTTTTGGGAACAGTAGTTTGAGTTCAATGTAGGTCTGGCTGGTATAGGTTTGATATACATTAGTGTGCATGTGTTAAACCCAGCCTCCTAGTTGATACCTTTCCCATCCTTCTCCATGTGGTACGAATTTGTTTCTTCATTTGTGAGTGAGTTTGTGTTTCTAAAGTATAGTTTACTTGTATCAAGTGTTAAACCCAACGATAAGAGATATACTATGAAATGTCTTTTTCTGTCTATCATAGTATCCAGAATATGATCCATCCAGGTCCTTCCACGTTTTTATATTTGCATTTTTCTTCCTTTTTTTTGGCTGTGTAATAGTCCACTGTATATATATACCACATCTTTTTTCTATCATCTGTTGATTGGCCATCTGGTGGGTGCCATATGTTTTTTGTAATAAATAGGACTTCAAGCAACATAGGGCTGCCGGTGTGATTTGCAAGGATCGTGTTCTATTTGTATCTCTCCTGGAGAGCTGTTGGCTTTTCACAGAGTAGTTTTGATGTATTAATTCAGGGAACCTGCATACATTTTCCCATAATGCCAGTTTCCAATATGCAGTCTTATGAATGTCTTAGCAGGATTCTCATTTCTCCAAGCCCTCTCCCACATGTATTGCCTGTAGACATTTTGAACACAGGCATTCTGACTCTTGTGAGGTGATATCTTGCTTCAGGTTGCATTTCCCTTTCTTAAATATTAGTGATGTAGATCACTTTTCCTTGTGAACGAGTTATTTTTTAAGAACACTGAGAATAAAATGTACCTGTTGATATTGGCTTGTTGACAGATATCCTTGATTTGAATCCTTTTTCAGTGACCTTCCACAGGACATAACTGGAGTGTAGGTGTCCTTTACAGCGCCGTTAACTTTTTGATTATGAAGTTCCCCTAAGAACCGGTTTTTGAATTGTTGTTACAAAAAGCGGCCACAGAATGGCAGGGTTTTTCCAAGCAGTGTCTTGTTATTGGGGTTTCCAGTTGTTCGGGAAAATAGTGTCCCAGAATTTAAATTACAGCGGGAGGTGCCAAAACATGTACCGAAGGAATTGTGTCCCATTATTTCTTCCATTTTACCCACCAACTACTTGACTGATCACCATCCCGGCAAAATCGCTGAGATGAATGTTTTTCTTTCGGTTACTGGGGGGACTCTGCGGAAGGTAACTGGACGTGGGAGCCCCAGCACCAAGAGACCTGGAAGCTGGGTGTTTTCACAGCGCTCTTCCAGCCACAGGTTCCATCATTCTTTAGGTGCACTGGGCTTAGCTAGCTACAGCAAAGCACTCCTGGATGTGGAGATAGTGGTGCCGTTCAAAGTCGATGAGGCATTACAGATGCGAACTTGACCCCTTTGTTGGAAAATCCTCCCCAGCTGCCTCAGTCCCACCACAGTACAGTTTTGTGACCTAAGTCGTCCGAGATTCCAGGAATGGGACTCTGGCCGGGTCACCAAAGGCTTAGGGAACACAAGAGGTATTCCTTTATTTGAAATTGAAGTTTTATCTTATACAGGAACACACTTAGTTTACACTGTTGTATTTCATTGGCTGTATAGCCCCTTGAATCTGTTATACATGTATATATATCTATTCTTTTTTCTATTCTGTTTCCATTTAGGTTATTCCAGAGTGTTGGGAACAGTTGACTTAGATCATCTTTATTCCTGACTGCTATTCTGTTTTACATATATTAGTGTGCATATGTGAATCCCACTCTGCTAGTCTATGCCTCCACCCAAACTAATCCATTTAGTATGTATAGTTTGGTTTCTATGTCTGTGACTCGGTTTATATCTTGTAAAGTATAGTTTATTTGTGTCAAGTTTTAAATACCACCCATAAGAGATATACCAGAGTATGTGTCTTTCTCTGTCTAACTTACTATCCTGAATGTGGTCAAATCCAGGTCCTTCCATGTTGCTTTAGTGGGCATTTTTTCATAGTTTCTTATGGTTGTGTAGTTCTCCAATGTATACATGTACCCCATTGTCTATTTTCATTCCTCTGTCGGTGGGCATTGTGGTTTCTGCATATCATGACTATCATACATGGCTCTGCAAGGAACGATGGGGTTCCTTTGTGATTTTCAGGGATGGTGTTCTGCACATATACTTCCATGACAGCCATTGTCTGATCATAGGTTAGTACTCGGTGTATATATATGGGAGAAATTGCATACTGTTTTCCATAAGGCCAGTTTCTATAGTGCACTGCTACAAATGCCTTAGGGGAATTCTCATTTCTCCAAGTCCTCTCTCGTACGGATTGCCTGTAGACACTTGACCTTGCCCATTCTGACTGCTGCGGAGTGATACCTTGCTGTAAGTTGGATTTCCTTTTCTCAAATACTAAGTGATGTAGATCACTATTCCTTGTGAGTTTTTTTTAGAGAACACTGGGAATAAAATGTACCTCTTGAAACTGGCTTGTTGAACAAGGGCCCTGACTTGAATCCATTTACAACGATCCTCCCCAGGACATTTCTGGAGGGTAGGTGTACTTTATAGTGCTTCAGGTTTTTTCATTATGAAGTTCCACTAACCACCGGGTAAAAGTTGCTAATACAAGAAGTAGCCCCAGGAACGCAGAATTTTTTTTAGAACTGTCTTGTTATCCGGGAATCGTGACCTTTGGAAAACTCGTTCCGGAATGGAAATTAGAGCAGAGTGTGTCATCACCAACACCTAAAAGAGTGTGTCTCATTACTTGTTCCCCCTGATACTCCAATATTTTACAGATCCCCATCCCGGCAAAATCCCCGAGACGAGAGTGTTGAGGTTGGTAACTGGGACGATTCTGAGGAAGAAGGCTGCAGGTGAGAATCCCAGCACAAAAACATCTGGACACCAGGTGTTTGCACACCGTTCTTTGAGCCACAGGATCCGTCATTCTTTGAGTTCATTGTGCTTGGCTAGCTGTAGGAAGGCACTCCTGCATATGGGGATAGTGGCGCCATCCAAGGTGGACGAGGCATTACAGCTTCATGTGGGACTGCTTTGCTGGCAAATCCTCCCCAACTGCCTCGTTCCCACCACTGTCCAGCGTTGGGATGTAAGCGTCCTCACCCTCCAAGATTGCGACTTCAGGCAAGGTCAATGAGGCCTGAGGGGATTAGGGGCGCATTCTTTTATTTTATTATTAATTGAATTTTTATTTTATAGTGCAACATAATTAATTACTGTGTTGTGATTTTTTAGCACTCTAGGCACTGGGTTCCGTTCTATATATACATATATCTATTCTCTTATGTATTGTGTTACAATGAAGGTTATTCCACAGTGATGGGAACAGTAGTTTGAGTTCATCGTAAGTCCTGGCTGGTATCGGTTTCATATACATTAGTGTGCATGTGTTCCACCCAGCCTCCTTGTTTATACCTCTAGTAACCTTCTCCATGTGGTACAAATTTGTTTCTATGTCTGTGACTCAGTCTGTGTTTCTAAAGTATAGTTTGCTTGTATCAAGTTTTAAACCCAATGATAAGAGATATCCTAACAAATGTCTTTTTCTGTATAACTTAGTATCCTGAATGTGATTCAACTGGGTCCTTCCACGTTTTTATATTTCCATTTTTCTTCCTTTTTTATGGCTGTGTAATAGTCCACTCTATATAGGTACCACATCTTTTTTCAATCATCTGTTGATGGACCTTCTGCTGGATGCCATATCTTTTTTATCATAAATAGGTCTGCAAGCAACGTAGGTGTTCTGGTGTGGTTTGAAAGGATGGTGTTCCTTTTGTACCAGTCCCAGAGGGCCGTTGGGTTTCCAAGGGTAGCTCTTGGTGTATTAATTTAGGGAACCTGCATACAGTATTCCGTAATGCCAGTTTCCATTATGCAGTCCTATGAACGGCTTAGCGAGATTCTCATTTCTCCAAGCTATCTCCCACATGTATTGCCTGTAGACATTTTGACGACAGGCATTCTGACTCTTGTGAGGTGATACCGTGCTGCAGGTTGCATTTCCCTTTCTTAAGTAGGTAGTGATGTAGATCACATTTCCTTGTAAGTGGGTTATTTTTTAAGAACACTGGGAATAAAATGTACCTGTTGAAATTGGCTTGTTAACAGATATCCTTGATTTGAATCCCTTTTCAGTGACCTTCCACAGGACATAACTGGAGTGTAGGTGTCCTTTACAACACCATTGACTTTTTTATTATGAAGTTCCCCTAAGAACCGGTTTTTAAGTTGTTGTTACAAAAAGCGGCCACAGATGGCCGGAATTTTTCCAAGCTGAGTCCCGTTATCAGGGTTTCCAATTGTTCTGGAAAACCATGTCCCAGAATTAAAATTACAGAGGGAGGTGCCACAACATAGACCCAAGGAATTGTGTCCCATTACTTCTTACCTTTTACCCTCCAACTACTCGACAGATTCCAATCGCGGCAAAATCACCGAGATGAGAGTTTCGCTGTCAGTTGTTGGGGCCACCCTGAGGAAGAAGCTGGACGTGCAAACCCCATCACCAAGAGACCTGGACGCTGGGTGTTTTCACAGCGCTCTTCCGGCCACAGGTTCCATCATTCTTTGGGTGCACTGGGCTTAGCTAGCTATAGGAAAGCACTGCTGGATGTGGTGATGATCTTGCTGTTCATAGTGGATGAGGCACTAGAGTTGCAAGCTGGAACCCTCTACTGGGAAATCCGCCCCAGCTGACTCAGTCTCACCACAGTACAGCTTTGGGACACAAGCCTACTGCGGCTCCAGGGATGTTACCCCTGTCCAGGTCAACGATTCCTTAGATAATACAGGACGTATTCCTTTAATTTAAATTGAAGTTTTATTTTATAATGGAACATCTTTAATTTAAACTGCTGTGTTTCTTTGGATGTACAGCCACTTGAATCCTTTTTATGTGTATATCTATATATCTCTATATATCTCTATCTATATCTATATATGCTATTTGCATTCTCTCTCCATATAGCTTATTCCAGAGTGTTGGGAATATTTGCCTGAGTAAAACTTACGCCCTGGCTGTTGTTCTATTTTATATGAATATTAATGTGCATATGTTAATCCCAACCTACTTGTTTATGCCTCCACCCAAACTTCTCCCTCTGGTACACATTCTTTGGTCTCTACATCTGTGAGTCGGTTTCTGTATTGTAAATTATAGTTTATTTTTGTGACGTTAAACCCCACCCATAAGAGATATCCCAGGATATGTGTCTTTCTCTGTCTAACTTACTATCCTGAATGTGATCAAATCCAGGTCCTTCCATGTTGCTGTAGTGAGCATTTTGTTCATATTTTTAAATGTCTGCTTAATAGTCCACTATATATGTATCACATTTTAATTTTCCATCAACTGTTGATGGGCGGTCAGTCAGTTCCTTATCTCCGTTATCACACATAGGTTTGCATGGCGCATAGGAGTGCCGGTGTGATTTGCAATGATGGTGCTCTATGTAGATCTGTCTAGGGTGACATATGATAGCTCCTGGTGTATTTATTTAGGGAAACTCCATATTGCTTTCCCTAATGCCTGTTTCCTAAGTGCAGTCCTACAAACGGCTTGGTGGTATTCTCATTTCTGCAAGCCCTCTCCCACATGTATTGTCTCTAGACATTTTGACCTTGCCCTGATTGCAGTGGGTTGACACCTTTTTGAAGGTTGGAGTTCCCTTTCTGAAATACTTACCAATGTAGACCACCTTTTCTTGTGTGTGTGTTATTTATTAAGAACACTTTGGGGCTTCCCTGGTGGCACAGTGGTTGAGAGTCCGCCTGTCGATGCAGGGGACACGGGTTCGTGCCCCGGTCCGGGAGGATCCCGCATGCCGCGGAGCGGCTGGGTCCGTGAGCCATGGCCGCTGAGCCTGCATGTCCGGAGCCTGTGCTCCGCAACGAGAGGGGCCACAGAAGTGAGAGGCCCGCGTACCGCAAAAAAAAAGAAAAAAGTG
>NW_020174374.1:58359-112083 GCF_003031525.2 Neophocaena asiaeorientalis asiaeorientalis | reverse complement strand
AAAAAAAAAAAAAAAAAAAAAAAAAAAAAAGAACACTTTGAATAAAATGTACCTCTTTAAATTAGCTTGTTGAAAGTGGGTCCTGGTTTGAATTCTTTTTCAATGACCATACTCAGGACCATTCTGAAGTATTGTTGTCCTTCACAGTGCAACTGATTTTTCGATTATGAAGTTCCCCTAAGCACCGGTATTTAAAGTGCTGTTAAAAGAAGCGGCCAAATATCAGCAGGATTTATTTCAACCACTGTCTTTTTATCCGGGAATCCACTCGTTCGGGAAAATCGTGTCCCAGAATTCAAAGTAGAGCTGTAGGTACCAAAACAAATACCCATGGGATTGTGTCCCATTACAACTTCCTCCTTACCCTCCAACCACTTGACAGATCACGAACCCGGCAGAATCTCTTAGATGAGAGTGTTGCCATCGGGAAATGGGTCGACTCTGGGGTAGGTGGCTGGAGGTGGAAACCCCAGCACCAAGATACCTGGACAATGTGGGTTTTCACAGCGCTCTTGCAACCTCATGGTCCATCATTCTTTTTGTGCATTGGCCTTTTGTAGGTATAGTAAAGCACTCCTGGATGTGGAGATAGTGGTGCCCTTTAGAGTGGATGAGGCACTACAGATGCAAACTTGACACCTTTGCTGGAAAATCCTCCCCAGCTGCATCAGTCCCACCACAGTACAGCTTTGATCCCGAGTCATCTGAGACTCCAGGGGTGGGACAGGCCGGGCCACTGAAGTCTTAGGGAATACAGGAGGTATTCCTTTAATTTAAATTGAAGTTTTATCTTATACGGGATCACAATTAATTTACACTGTTGTGTTTCATTGACTGTACAGCAGCTTGAATCCTTTATACATGTATATGTATCTATGCTTGTTTCTATGCTCTTTCCATTTAGGTTATTCCATATTGTTGAGAACAGCTGACTTAGTTCCATTACTCCTGACTGCTATGCTGTTTTACATATATTAGTGTGCATATGTGAATCCCAATCTGCTAGTCTATGCCTCCACCGAACTTCTCACTTTGGTACACATACTTTGGTGTCTATGTCTGTGACTCAGTTTCTCTGTTGTAAAGTATAGTTTATTTGTGGCAACTGTTAAACACTACCCATAAGAGATATCCCAGGATATGTGTTTTTCTCTGTCTAACTTACTATCCTGAATGTGACCAAATCCAGTGCATTTTTTCAAACTTATTTTGGTTGTGTAATTCTCCATTGTATATATGTAACCCATTGTGTATTTTCATTCCTCTGTGGGTAGGCATTGTGATTTCTGCATAACAGGGCTATCATACATGGCTCAGCAAGGAACGAAAGGGTGCCTTTGTGATTTTCAGGGATAGTGTTCTGCACATATACTTCCATGAAGGCAATTGTCTGATCATAGTTTAGTACTCGGTGTATATATGCAGGAAACTGCATACAGTTTTCAATAAGTCCAGATTCTAATGTGCACTGCTATGAATGCCTTGGGGGAATTCACATTTCTCCAAGCCCTCTCTCCTATGGATTGACTGTAGATATTTGAACTTTCCCATTGTGACTGCTGCGGGGTGACACCTTGCTGTAATTTGGATTACACTTTCTCAAATACTTAGTGATGTAGATCATTATTCCTTGTGAGTTTATTTTGAAGAACACTGGGAATAAAACGTACCTTTTTATATTGGCTTGTTGAACAAGGGCCTTGAGTTGAATCCTTTTTCAAAGACCTTACCCAGGACATTTCTGGAGGGTAAGTGTACGTTATAGAGCCGCAGGATTTTTGTTATGAAGTTCCACTAACCACCGGTTTTTAAGTTGCTGTTACAAGAAGCGGCCACAGGGGAGCAGAATATTTTTTTAGCACTGTCCGGTTATCCAGGAATCCTGACCGGAAAATCTGTGTCACGGAATTGAAATTAGAGCAGAAAGTGCCATGACAAACACCCAAAGGAGTGTGTCTTATTACTTGTTCCCCCTGACTCTCCAATATTCGACAGAACCCATCTCAGCAAAATCCTCGAGACGAGAGTCTTGAGGTAGGAAACTGTGACGATTCTGCAGAAGAAGGCTGGAGATGAGAAACCCAGCACCAAAACATCTGGACACCGGGTGTTTTCACCGCCATCTTTCAGCCACAGGATCCGTCATTCTTTGAGTTCATTGTGCTTGGCTACCTGTAAGAAGGCACACCTAGATATTCAGAATCTCTTAGATGAGAGTGTTGCCATCGGGAAATGGGTCGACTCTGGGGTAGGTGGCTGGAGGTGGAAACCCCAGCACCAAGATACCTGGACAATGTGGGTTTTCACAGCGCTCTTGCAACCTCATGGTCCATCATTCTTTTTGTGCATTGGCCTTTTGTAGGTATAGTAAAGCACTCCTGGATGTGGAGATAGTGGTGCCCTTTAGAGTGGATGAGGCACTACAGATGCAAACTTGACACCTTTGCTGGAAAATCCTCCCCAGCTGCATCAGTCCCACCACAGTACAGCTTTGATCCCGAGTCATCTGAGACTCCAGGGGTGGGACAGGCCGGGCCACTGAAGTCTTAGGGAATACAGGAGGTATTCCTTTAATTTAAATTGAAGTTTTATCTTATACGGGATCACAATTAATTTACACTGTTGTGTTTCATTGACTGTACAGCAGCTTGAATCCTTTATACATGTATATGTATCTATGCTTGTTTCTATGCTCTTTCCATTTAGGTTATTCCATATTGTTGAGAACAGCTGACTTAGTTCCATTACTCCTGACTGCTATGCTGTTTTACATATATTAGTGTGCATATGTGAATCCCAATCTGCTAGTCTATGCCTCCACCGAACTTCTCACTTTGGTACACATACTTTGGTGTCTATGTCTGTGACTCAGTTTCTCTGTTGTAAAGTATAGTTTATTTGTGGCAACTGTTAAACACTACCCATAAGAGATATCCCAGGATATGTGTTTTTCTCTGTCTAACTTACTATCCTGAATGTGACCAAATCCAGTGCATTTTTTCAAACTTATTTTGGTTGTGTAATTCTCCATTGTATATATGTAACCCATTGTGTATTTTCATTCCTCTGTGGGTAGGCATTGTGATTTCTGCATAACAGGGCTATCATACATGGCTCAGCAAGGAACGAAAGGGTGCCTTTGTGATTTTCAGGGATAGTGTTCTGCACATATACTTCCATGAAGGCAATTGTCTGATCATAGTTTAGTACTCGGTGTATATATGCAGGAAACTGCATACAGTTTTCAATAAGTCCAGATTCTAATGTGCACTGCTATGAATGCCTTGGGGGAATTCACATTTCTCCAAGCCCTCTCTCCTATGGATTGACTGTAGATATTTGAACTTTCCCATTGTGACTGCTGCGGGGTGACACCTTGCTGTAATTTGGATTACACTTTCTCAAATACTTAGTGATGTAGATCATTATTCCTTGTGAGTTTATTTTGAAGAACACTGGGAATAAAACGTACCTTTTTATATTGGCTTGTTGAACAAGGGCCTTGAGTTGAATCCTTTTTCAAAGACCTTACCCAGGACATTTCTGGAGGGTAAGTGTACGTTATAGAGCCGCAGGATTTTTGTTATGAAGTTCCACTAACCACCGGTTTTTAAGTTGCTGTTACAAGAAGCGGCCACAGGGGAGCAGAATATTTTTTTAGCACTGTCCGGTTATCCAGGAATCCTGACCGGAAAATCTGTGTCACGGAATTGAAATTAGAGCAGAAAGTGCCATGACAAACACCCAAAGGAGTGTGTCTTATTACTTGTTCCCCCTGACTCTCCAATATTCGACAGAACCCATCTCAGCAAAATCCTCGAGACGAGAGTCTTGAGGTAGGAAACTGTGACGATTCTGCAGAAGAAGGCTGGAGATGAGAAACCCAGCACCAAAACATCTGGACACCGGGTGTTTTCACCGCCATCTTTCAGCCACAGGATCCGTCATTCTTTGAGTTCATTGTGCTTGGCTACCTGTAAGAAGGCACACCTAGATATGAAGATAGTGATGCCATCCAACATAGATGAGGCACTACAGCTGCACGTGGGACTGGTTTGCTGGCAAACCCTCCCAAACTGCTTCAGTCCCTCCATGGTCCATCTTTGGGTCCCTAGCCTGGTCACCATCCAAGGATGTGAGTCCAGGCAAGTCAACCAAGCCTGAAGAGAATAGGGATGCCTTCCTTTATTTTATTATTAATTGGGTTTTTATTTTATTGTGCAACATAGTTAATTACTGTGTTGTGTCTTTGTATCCCTCCAGATGCTTGATTCCGTTCTATGTGTACATATATCTATTCTCTTTTTATTGTGTTCCCATGAAGATAATTCCACAGTGTTGGGAACAGTTGTTTGAGTTCAACGTAGGTCCTGGCTGGTATCAGCTTGATATACATTAGTGTCCATGTGTTTAACCAAGCCTCCTAGTTTATATCTCTCCCAACCTTCTCCATGTGGTACAAATTTGTTTCTACCTCTGTGACTTGGTCTGTGTTTCTAAAGTATAGTTGGCTTGTATCAAGTTTTTTACCCAGTGATAAGAGACATCCTATGAAATGTCTTTTTCTGTCTAAATTAGTATCCTGAATGTGATCCATCTAGGTCCTTCCACGTTTTTATATTTGCATTTTTCATCCTGTGTAATAGTCCACTCTATATATGTAGCACATATTTTTCTATCATCTGTTGAGGGGCTGTCTGGTGGGTGCCATATCTTGGTTATCATATATAGGTCTGAAAGCAATGTAGGGGTGCTGGTGTGATTTGCAATGATGGTGTTCTAGTTGTATCTGTCCCGGAGGGCCATTAGGTTGCCACAGGGTAGTTCTCGGTGTATTAATTTAGGGAACATGCATACAGTTTTCCATAATGCCAGTTTCCAATATGCAGTCCTATGAACGGCTTAGCGGGATTCTCATTTCTCCAACCCCTCTCCCATGTGTATTGCCTGTAGACATTTTGACCACAAGCATTCTGAAACTTATGAGGTAATACATTGCTGTAGGTTGCATTTCCCTTGCTTAAATAGTTACTGATGTAGATCACATTTCCTTGTGAGTGAGTTATTTTTTAAGAACAATGGGAATATAGTGTACCTGTGGAAATTGCCTTGTTGACAGAGAGCCTTGATTAGAATCTTTTTTCAGTAACATTCCACAGGACATAACTGGAATGTAGGTGTGTTTTACAACACGGGTAACTTTTTGATTGTAAAGTTCCCCTAAGAAATGGTTTTTAAGTTACTGTTACAAAGAGCTGCCACAGGTCAGCGGGTTTTTTTCCAAGCAGTGTCTGGTTATCGGGGTTTCCAGTTGTTCGGGAAAAACGGGTCCCAGAATTCAATTACAGTGGGAGGTGTCACAACATTTAGTAATGAATTGTGTCCCATTACTTCTTCCATTTTACCCCCCTACTACTAGACAGATCCCCATCCCGGCAAAACCGCCGAGATGAGAGTTTTGCTGTCCGTAATTGGGGCAACTCTGAGGAAGGAAGCTGGAGATGGGAAAGACAGCAGCAAGAGACCTGGATGCCAGGTGTTTTCACAACGTTCTTCCAGCCACAAGTACCATTATTCTTTGGGTGCACTGGGGTTAGCTAGCTATAGGAAAGCACCCCTGGATGTGGAGGTAATATTGCTGTACGTAGTGGATGTGGCATTACAGGTGCAAGCTGGAACCCTCTGCTGACAAATCCGTCCCTGCTGCCTCAGTCTCACCACAGTTCAGCTTTGGGACCCAGGCCTACTGTGCCTCCAGAGATGTGACCACTGGCTTCGTCACCAAGGCCTTAGGGAATACAGGAAGTATTCCTTAAATTTAAATTTAAATTTTATACTGGAACATCCTCAATTTACACTGCTGTGGTTCTTTCGCTGCACAGCCACCTGAATCCGTAATACGTGTATATCTATATATCTGTATGTGTATATCTGTATCTATATCTATATATGCTCTTTTTAATACTCTCTCCCTATAGCTTATTCAGAGTGCTGGGAACATTTGACTGAGTGAGTCTTAAGTCCTGGCTGGTGTTCCCTTTTATATGTATATTAGTGTACATATGTTAATCCCAATCTCCTTATTTATGCCTCCCCCCAGACTTCTCCCTTTGTACCCATACTTTGGTCTCTACGTCTGTGTCCTGGTTTCTGTGTTTTATAGTAGAGTTTATTTCTGTCAAGTTTTAAACCCCACTCATAAGAGATATCTCAGGATATGTGTCATTCTGTGTCTAACTTACAATCCTGAATGTGATCAAATCCAGGTCCATCTATGTTGCTGCAGTGAGCATTTCGTACATACTTTTTTATGGGTGTGTAATCCTCCATTTTACATATGAATCGCATAGTGCATTTTCATTTCTCTGTCGGTGGACATTGTGGTTTCGGGGTATCAGGGCTTTCATACATGCTTCTGCAAGGAAGAAAATGGTGCTTCTCTGATTTTCAGGGATGGTGTTCAGCACATATACTTCCATGAAAACCATTGTCGGATCATAGGTTTGTAATCTGTGTACATATGCGGGACCCTGCGTACTGTTTTACATGAGACCAGTTTCTCATGTGCACTGCTATGAATGCTTTGGGGGAGTTCTCACTTCTCCACGTCCTCTCTCATATGGATTGCCTGTAGACATTTGATCTTGCCCATTCTGACTGCTGCGGAGTGATACCTTTCTGTAAGTTGCATTACCCTTTCTCAAATACTTAGTGATGTTGATCACTATTCCTTGTGAGTTTATTTTGAGGAACACTGGGAATAAATTATTCCTCTTGAAATTGGGGTGTTGAACCATGGCCCAAATTTGAATCCTTTTTCAACGACCTTCCCGAAGACTTTTCTGGATGGTAGGTGTACTTTATTGCGCCTCTGCATTTTTCCTTATGAAGATCCACTAACCACTGATATTTAAGATGCTGTTACAGGAAGCGGCCACAGGGGGACAGAATTATTTTTTAGCACTGTCCGGTTATCCGGGAATCCTAACCTTCGGGAAACTCGTGTTACAGCATTGCAATTAGAGTGGAATGTGCCATCACAAACACCCAAAGGAGTGTGTCTCATTCCTTTCGCCCACTGACACTCCAATATTTGACAGATCTGCATCCCGAAAAGTCCCCTGAGATGAGAGTGTTGAGGTAGGTAATGGGGACAATTCTGAGGAAGAAGGCTAGAGGTGAGAACCCCAGCACCAAAACGTCTTGACACCGGGTGTTGTCAGAGTGTTTTTCAGCTGCAGGATCTGTCATTCTTTGAGTTCATTGTGCTTGTCTAGCTCTAAGAAGGCACTCCTACATATGGAGATAGTGCTGCTGTCCAAGGTGCACGAGGCATTACAGCTTTATTTGTGACTGCTTTGCTGGCAAATACTCCCCAGCTGCCTCAGTCCAACCGCAGTCCACCGTTGGGACTCAAGCCTGCTCACCGTCCAAGGATGTGACTCCAGGCATATTTAACGAGGCCTCAGGGGAATAGGGGCGCATTCTTTTATTTTATTCTTAATTGAATTTTTATTGTATAGTGGAATATAATGAATTAGTGTGTTGTGTTTTGGTAGTGTTCCAGACGCTTGATTCTGGTCTATATGTACATATATATATTCTCTTTTGGATTGTGGTCCCATGAAATTTATTCCACAGTGTAGGGGACACTTGTTTGAGTTCAATGGAGGTCCTGGCTGGTATCAGTTTGATATATATTAGTGTGCATGTGTTAAACCCAGCCTCCTAGTTTATACCTCTCCCAACCTTCTCCATGTGGTACAAATTTGTTTCTTCGTCTGTGATTCAGTATGTGTTTCTAAAGTACAGTTTACTTGTATGAAGTTTTAAACCCAACGATAAGAGGTATCCTATGCAATGTCTTTTCCTGTATAACGTAGTATACTGAGTATGATCCTCCAGTTCCTTGCACGTTCTTATATTTGCATTTTCATCCCTTTTTATGGTTGTGTAATACTCCTCTGTATATAAGTACCACATCTATTTTCAATCATTTGTTGATGGGCCGTCTTGTTGGTGCCATATCTTTGTTATCATAAATAGGTCTGCAAGCAATGTAGGAGTGCCAGTGTGATTTGCAAGGACGATGTCCTAGTAGTATCTGTCCCGGAGTGCCATTGGTTTGCCAAAGGGTAGTACTTGGAGTATTCACTTAGGGAACCTTCATACAGTTTTCCATAATGCCAGTTTCCAATATGCAGTTCTATGAATGGATGATGGGATTCTCATTTCTCCAAGCCCTGTCCCACATATATTGTAGACATTTTGATTACAGGCATTCTGACCCTTGTGAGGTGATATCATGCTTCAGGTCGCATTTCCCTATTGTAAATAGATAGTGATGTACATCACTATTCCTGGTGAATGAGTTACTCTTTAAAAACACTGGGAATAAAATGTACCTGTTGAAATTAGCTTGTTGACACCGAGCCTTGATTTGAATCCTTTTTCTTTTTTTTTTTGCGGTACGCGGGCCTCTCACTGTTGTGGCCTCTCCTGTTGCGAAGTACAGGCTCCGGACGCGCAGGCTCAACGGCCATGGCTCACGGGCCCAACCGCTCCGCGGCATGTGGGATCTTCCCGCACCGGGGCACGAACCCGTGTCCCCTGCATCGGCAGGCGGACTCTCAACCACTGCGCCACCAGGGAAGCCCTGAATCCGTTTTCAATGACCTTCCACAGGACATAACTCTAGTGTAGGTGTCCATTACAGCACCCTTGACTTTTTGATTATGAAGTTCCCATAAGATCCGGTTTTTAATTTGTTGTTACAAAAAGCGGCCACAGGTCGGCAGGATCTCTTCCAAGTAGAGCCTGGTTACCTGGATTTCCACTTGTTCGGGAAAATCTTGTCCTAGCATTCAAATTATAGTGGGAAGTGCCAAATGTGTACCCAAGGAATTCTGTCCCATTATTTCTTCCCTTTTACCCTCCAAGTACTCGACAGATCCTCATCCCAGGAAAATCGCCCAGATGAGAGTTTTGCCGTCGGTAATTGGAGTGACACTGAGGAATGTACCTGGACGTGGGAACCTCAACAGCAATAGACCTGAATGCCGGGTGTCTTCATAGGGCTCTTCCTGCCACAGGTTCCATTATTTGTTGGGCACACTGAGCTTAGCTAGCTATAGGAAAGCACTCCTCGATGTGGAGATAATCTTGCCATTCATAGTGGGCGAGGCACTAGAGGTGGCCTCAATTCCAGCGCAGTACAGCTCTTTAACCCAAGCCTACTGCAGCTGCAGTGTTGTGACCCCTGGTTTTGTCACCGAGACCTTAGAGAATACAGGAAGTATTCCTTAAATTTTATTTGAATTTTTATTTTATACTGGAACATCCTCAATTTACACTGCTGTGGTTCTGTGGCTGCAAAGCCAGTTTAATCCGTTATACGAGTATATCTATGTATCTGTATGTATACAACTGTATCTATACCTATATATGCTCTTTTTTTTTTTCCTGCATCGGCAGGCGGACGCTCAACCACTGCGCCACCAGGGAAGCCCCTATGCTCTTTTTAATACTCTCTCCTCATAGCTTATTCAGGGTGACACCGGGTGTGTTCAGAGCAGTTTTTCAGCCGCAGGATCCGTCATTCTTTGAGTTCATTGTTCTTGGCTAGCTGAAGTAAGGCACTCCTACATATGGAGATACTGCTGCCCTCCAAGGTGCACGTGGCTTTACAGCTTCATGTGGGACTGCTTTGCTGGCAAATCCTCCCCAGCTGCCTCAGTCCAACCACAGTGCAACGTTGGGACCCAAGCCAGCTCAGGCTCTAAATATGTTACTCCAGACAAGTTTAATGAGGCCTGAGGGGAATAGGAATGCATTCTTTTATTTTATTATTAACTGAATTTGTACTTTATAGTGCAACATAATTAATTAGTTTTTTGTATTTTGGTAGTGTTCCAGACACTTGACGCTCTTCTATATGTACATATATCTATTCTCTTTTGGATTATGATCCCATGAAGTTTATATTCCACAGTGTTGGGAACAATTGTTTGAGTTCAATGTAGGTCCTGGCTTATATCAGTTTCTTATATATTAGTGTGAATATGTTATACCCAGTCTCCTACATTATACCTGTCCCAACCTTCTCCATGTGGTACAAATTTGTTTGTATGTCTGTGACTCGGTCTTCATTTTTAATGTATAGTTTACTTCTAGCAACTTTTAAACCCAATGAGAAATGATATCCTATGTAATTTCTTTTTCAGTTTAACATATTATCTTGAATGTGACCCATTCATGTCCCTCCAGGTTTTTATATTTGCATTTGTTCATCCTTTGTAATGGTTGTATAGTAGTCTTCTGTATGTATGTACCATATCTATTTTCAATCATATATTTTTGGGCCATCTTTTGGGTGCCATATCTTGGTTATCATAGATAGGTCTGCAAGCAATGTAGGAGTGCCATCGTGATTTGCAAGGATGATGTTCTCATTGTATCTGTCCTGGAGGGCCATTGGGTTGCCACAGGGTAGTTCTTGGGGTATTCACTTAGGGAACCTGCATAGAGTTTTCCATAATGCCAGTTTCCAACATGCAGTCCTATGAGTGGCTTATCAGGATTCTCATTTCTCCAAGACCACTCTCACATGTATGGCCTGTACACATTTTGAAAACAGGCATTCTGACTCTTGTGAGGTGATATGTTGCTTCAGGTTGCATTTCCCTGTCTTAAGTAGTCAGTGATGTAGGACACATTTCCTTGTGAGTGAGTTATCTTTTAAAAACAATGGGAAGACAATGTACCTGTTGAAATTGTCTTGTTGACTGAGAGCCTTGATTTGAATCTTTTTTCCGTGACCTTCCACAGGACATAGCTGGAGTGTAGGTGTCCTTTACAGTCCCATTCACTTTTTGATTATGAAGTTTCCCTGCGAACCGGTTTTTAGGTTGTTGTTACAAAAAGCGGGCACAGATCGGCAGGACTTTTTCCAAGCAGAGTCTGGTTACCGTGCTTTCTAATTGTTCAGGAAAATCTTGTCCAAGACTTCAAATTATAGCACGAAGGGCCAAACATGTACCCAAGGAATTGTGTCCCTTTATTTGTTCCCTTTTACCCTCCAGGTACTCGACCAATATCAATCTAGGGAAAATTACCGAGATGAGAGTTTTGCCATTGGTAATTGGAGCGACTCTGAGGAAGGTACCTGGACGTGGCAACCCCAGCACCAAGAAACCTGAATGCTGGTTGTTTTCAAAGAGCTCTTCCAGCCAGAGGTTCCATTATTCGTTGGGTGCACTGAGCTAAGCTAGCTATTGGAAAGCACTCCCCGATGTGGAGATATTCTTGCAATTCATAGTGGATGAGACAATACAGGTGGCCTCAATCCCAGCGCAGTATAGCTTTTTGACCCAAGCCTACTGCAGCTCTAGTGATGTGACCGCTGGCTTGAACACCGAGGCCTTAGCGAATACAGGAAGTATTCCTTCAATTTAAATTGAATTTTTATTTTATACTGGAACAACCTCAATTTACAGTGCTGTGGTTCATTGGCTGCACAGCCACCTGAATCCGTAATACGTGTATATCTATGTATCTGTATGTATATATATGTATCTATATCTATATATGCTCTTTTCAATACTCTCTCCGTATAGCTTAATTCAGAGTGTAGGGAACATTTGAATGAGTGAGTCTTAAGTGCTGGCTGGTGTTCTCTTTTGTATGTATATTAGTGTGCATTTGTTAATCCCAGAATCCTTGTTTATGTCTCCACCAAACTTCTCCCTTTGGTACCCATACTTTTGTACCCATACTTTGGTCTCTACGTCTGTGTCCTGGTTTCTGTGTTGTATAGTAGAGTTTCTTTCTATCAAGTTTTAAACCCCACTCATAAGAGATATCTCAGGATATGTGTTTTTCTGTGTGAAACTTACCATCCTGAATGTGATCAAATCCAGGTGCATCTATGTTGCTGTAGTGAGCATTTCATATATCCTTTTTTAAGGGTGTGTAATCCTCCATTTTACATATGAACCGCATAGTCTATTTTCATTCCTCTGTCAGTGGACATTGTGGTTTCGGCGTATCAGGGCTTTCATACATGGTTCTGCAAGGAAGAATATGGTGCTTCTCTCATTTTCAGGGACGGTGCTCAGCACATATACTTCCATTAAAACCATTGTCTGATCATAGGTTTGTAATCTGTGTACATATGCGGGAACCTGCATACTCTTTTCCATGAGACCAGTTTCTAATGTGCACTGCTATGAATGTCTTGGGAGAATCGTCACTTCTCCACGTCCTCTCTCGTATGGGTTGCCTGTAGACATTTGATCTTGCCCATTCTGACTGCTGCGGAGTGATACCTTTCTGTAAGTTGCATTTCCCTTTCTCAAATATTTCGTGATGTAGATCACTATTCCTTGTGAGTTTATTTTGAAGAACACTGGGAATAAAATGTTCCTCTTGAAATTGGATTGTTGAACCATGGCCCAAATTTGAATCCTTTTCAACGACCTTCCCCAGGACTTTTCTGGATGGTAGGTGTACTTTATTGTGCCTCTGAATTTTTCCTTATGAAGTTCCACTAACCACCGATTTTTAAGATTCTGTTACAGAAAGCGGCCACAGGGGGACAGAATTAGTTTTTAGCACTGTCCAGTTATCCAGGAATCCTGACCTTCGGAAAACTAGGGTTACAGCATAGAAATTAGAGTGGAATGTGCCATCACAAACACCCAAAAGAGTGTGTCTCATTACTTTCTCCCATTGACACTCCAATATTTGAGAGATCCGTATCCCGGTAAGTCCTCCGAGACGAGAGTGTTGAGGTAGGTAACTGGGACAATTCTGAGGAAGACGGCTAGAGGTGAGAACCACAGCACCAAAACGTCTTGACACCGGGTGTTGTCAGAGCGGTTTTCAGCTGCAGGATCCGTCATTCTTTGAATTCGTTGTGCTTGGCTAGCTGTAAGAAGGCACTCCTACCTATGGAGATAGTGTTGCTGTCCAAGCTACACGAGGCATTACGGATTTATTTGCGACTGCTTTGCTGGCATATACTCCCCAACTGCCTCAGTCGAACCACAGTCCAGCGTTGGGACTCAAGCCTGCTCACCGTCCAAGTATGTTACTCCAGACATGTTTAACGAGGCCTGAGGGGAATAGGGGTGCATTCTTTTATTTTATTCTTAATTGAATATTTATTTTATACTGGAATATAATTCATTAGTGTATTGTGTTTTGGTAGTGCTCCAGACGCTTGACTTTGGTCTATATGTACATATATCTATTCTCTTTTGGATTGCGGTCCCATGAAATTTATTCCACAGTGTTGGGGAGACTTGTTTGAGTTCAGTGGAGGTCCTGGCTGGTATCAATTTGATATATATTAGTGTACATGTGTTAAACCCAGCCTCCTTTTCTTTACCTCTGCCAAACTTCTCCGTGTGGTACAAATTTGTTTCTACGTCTGAGACTCAGTCTGTGTTTCTAAAGTACAGTTTACTTGTATGAAGTTTTAAACCCAACGATAAGAGATATCCTATGAAATGTCTTTTCCTGTATAACGTAGTATACTGA
Organism: Neophocaena asiaeorientalis asiaeorientalis; assembly: GCF_003031525.2. Classification (NCBI taxonomy): domain Eukaryota; kingdom Metazoa; phylum Chordata; class Mammalia; order Artiodactyla; family Phocoenidae; genus Neophocaena; species Neophocaena asiaeorientalis. Next base: position 98,541 of record NW_020174374.1, on the reverse strand, counting down.
GTGTTACTCCTCCAGTTCCTTGCACGTTCTTATGTTTGCATTTTCATCCTTTTTTATGGTTGTATAATTTTCCTCTGTACATATGTACCACATCTATTTTCAATGATCACTTGATTGGCCATCTTGTTGGTGCCATATCTTGGTTATCATAAATAGGTCTGCAAGCAATGTAGGAGTGCCGGTGTGATTTGCAAGGAAAATGTCCTAGTAGTATCTGTCCCGGAGTGCCATTGGGTTTCCGCAGGATAGGTCTTCCTGTATTCACGTAGGGAACCTGCATACAGTTTTCCATAATGCCAGTTTCCAATATGCAGTTCTGTGAACGACTTAACGGGAATCTCATTTCTCCAAGCCCTCTCCCACATGTATTGCCTGTAGACATTTTGATCACAGGCATTCTGACCCTTGTGAGGTGATATCATGCTACAGGTCGCATTTCCCTTTTGTAAATAGTTAGTGATGTACATCACTATTCCTGGTGAGTGAGTTACTTTTTAAAAACACTGGGAATAAAAGGTACCTGTTGAAATTAGCTTGTTGGCAGAGAGCCTTGGTTTGAATCCTTTTTAAATGACCTTCCACAGGATATAACTGGAGTGCAGGTGTCCATTACAGCGGCGTTGTCTTTTTGATTATGAAGTTCCCCTACGATCCGGTTTTTAAGTTGTTGTTACAAAAAGCGGCCACAGAGCGGCAGGATCTCTTGCAAGCAGAGTCCGCTTACCTGGATTTTCAGTTGTTCAGGAAAATCTTGTCCCAGAATTCAAATTATAGAGGGAAGTGCCAAACATGTACTCAAGGAATTCTGTCCCATCATTTCTTCCCTTTTATCCCCCAAGTACTTGACAGATCCCCATCCCGGGAAAATCGCCGAGATGAGTTTTGCCATCGGTAATTGGATTGACTCTGAGGAATGTACCTAGACGTGGGAACCCCAACAGCAATAGACCTGAATGCTAGGTGTTTTCATAGCGCTCTTCGTGTCACAGGGTCCATTATTTGTTGGGCACACTGAGCTTAGCTAGCTATAGGAAAGCACTCCTTGATGTGGAGATAATCGTGCCATTCATAGTGGACGAGGCAATACAGATGGCCTCAGTTCCAGTGCAGTAGAGCTCTTTGACCCAAGCCTACTGCAGCTCCAGTGTTCTTATCCCTGGCTTGGTGACCGAGGCCTTAGAGAATACAGGAAGTATTCCTTAAATTTTAATTGAATTGTTATTTTATACTGGAACAACCTCAATTTACACTGCTGCGGTTCTTTGGCTGCACAGCCTGTTTAATCCGTGATACGTGTGTATCTATATATCTGTATGTATATATCTGTATCTATATCTATTTTTGCTCTTTTTATACTCTCTCCCTATATCTTTTTCAGAGTGTTGGGAACCTTTGACTGAGTGAGTCTTAAGTCTTGGCTGGTTTTCTCTTTTATATGTATATTAGTGTACATATGTTAATCCCAATCTCCTTGTTTATGCCTCCCCCCAGACTTCTCCCTTTGTACCCATACTTAGGTCTCTACATTTGTGTCCTGGTTTCTGTGTTGTACAGTAGAATTTATTTGTGTCAAGTTTTAATCCCCAACCATAAGTGATATCTCAGGATATGTGTCTTTCTGTGTCTAACTTACAATCCTGAATGTGATCAAATCAAGGTCCACCCATGTTTCTGTAGTGGGCATTCCGTGCATACTTTTTTATGGTTGTGTAATCCTCCATTTTATATATGTACCTCATAGTCTATTTTCATTCCTCTGTGGGTGGACTTTGTGGTTTCAGCGTATCAGTACTATCATACATGGTTCTGCAAGGTACGAAACGGTGCCTTTCTAATTGTCATGGATGGTGTTTTGCACATATACTTCCATGAAACCATTGTTGGTTGACAGGTTAGTACTCTGTGTACGTATGTGGAAACACGCATACTGCTTTCCATGAGACCAGTTTCTAATGTGCACTGCTATGAATGCTTTGGGGGAATTCTCACTTGTCCACGTCCTCTCTCTTATGGATTGCCTGTAGACATTTGACCTTGTCCAATCTGTCTGTTGCACTGTGACACCTTGCTGTAAGTTGCATTTGCCTTTCTCAGGTACTTAGTGATGTAGATCACTATTCCTTGTGAGTTTATTTTGAAGAACACTGGGAATAAAATGTACCTCTTGAAATTGGCGTTTTCAACCATAGCCTAGATTTGAATCCTCTTTCAACGACCTTCCCCAGGACTTCTCTGGAGGGTAGTTGTACTTTATTGCGTCTCTGAATTTTTCCTTATGAATTTCCACTAACCAGCGATTTTTAAGATGCTGTTACAAGAAGCGGCCACAGGGCGGCAGAATTATTTTATATCTCTCTCCAGTTATCCGGGAATCCAGACCTTCGGAAAACTCGTGTTACAGAATTGAAATTAGAGTGGAATGTGCCATCGCAAACACCCAAAGGAGTGTGTCTCCCTATTTTCTCCCCCAACACTCTAATATTTGACAGATCCACATCAAGGGAAGTCCCCCGAGATGAGAGTGTTGAGGTAGGTAACTGGGACAATTCTGAGGAAGGAGGCTAGAGGTGAGGTCCCCAGTACCAAAACATCTTGACACCGGGTGTTGTCAGAGCGGTTTTCAGCCGCAGTATTCCTGATTCTTCGAGTTCATTGTGCTTGGCTAGCTGTAAGAAGGCACTCCTACCTATGGAGATAGTGCTGCTGTCCAAGGTGCACAAGGCATTACAGCTTTATTTGCGACTGCTTTGCTGGCAAATGCTCCCCAGCTGCCTCAGTCCTACCACAGTCCAGCGTTGGGACTCAAGCCTGCTCACCGTCCAAGGATGTGACTCCAGGCATATTTACCGAGGCCTGAGGAGAATAGGGGCACATTCTTTTATTGTATTATTAATTGAATTTTTATTTTATAGAGGAATATAATTAATTAGTGTGTTGTGTTTTGGTAGTGCTCCAGACGCTTGACTCTGGTTTGTATGAACATATATCTATACTCTTTTGGATTGTGGTCCCATGAAATTTATTCCACAGTGTTGGGAACACTTGTTTGAGTTCAATGGACGTCCTGGCTGGTATCAGTTTGATATATATTAGTGTGCATGTGTTAAACCCAGCCTCCTAGATTATACCTCTCCCAACGTTCTCCATGTGGTACCAATTTGTTTCTACTTCTGTGACTCAGTCTGTGTTTCTAAAGTACAGTTTACTTGTATGAAGTTTTAAACCCAATGATAAGAGATATCCTATGAAATATCTTTTCCTGTGTAACGTAGTATACTCAGTGTGACTCATCCAGTTCCTTGCACGTTCTTATATTTGCATTTTCATCCTTTTTTATAGTTGTTTAGTAGTCCTCTGCATATATGTACAACATCCATTTTCAATCATCTGTTGATGGGCCGTCTTGTTGGTGGCATATCTTGGTTATCATAAATAGGTGTGCAAGAGATGTAGGAGTGCCAGTGTGATTTGCAAGGACGATGTCCTAGAAGTAGCTGTCCCGGAGGGCCATTGGGTTGTCACAGGGTAGTTCTTGGTGTATTCACATGGGAACCTGCATACAGTTTTCCATAATGCCAGCTTCCAATATGCAGTTATATGAAAGGCTTAACGGGATACTCATTTCTCCAAGCCCTCTTCCACATGTACTCCCTGTAGACATTTTGATCACAGGCATTCTCACCCTTGTGAGGTGATATCATGCTTCAAGTCATATTTCCCTTTTGTAAATATTTAGTGATGTACATCACTATTCCTGCTGAGTGAATTATTTTTAAAAACACTGGGAATTAAATGTACCTGTGGAAATTAGCTTGTTGGCAGAGAACCTTGATTTGAATCCTTTTTAAATGACCTTCCACAGGACATAACTGGAGTGTAGGTGTCCAGTACAGCGGCATTGACTTTTTGCTTACGAAGTTCCCGTAAGATCCGGTTTTTAAGTTATAAAAGAGCAGTCACAGATCGGCAGGATCTTTTCCAAGCAGAGCCCACTTACCTGGATTTTCAGTTGTTCGGGAAAATCTTGTCCCAGATTTTATATTATAGTGGGAAATGCCAAACATACACCAAAGGGATTGTGTTCCATTATTTCGGCCCTTTTACCATTCAGGTACTCGACAGATCCCCATCCCGGGAAAATCACCGAGATGTGAGTTTTGCCGTCGGTAATTGGAGCGACTCTGAGGAATGTACCTGGACGTGGGAACCCCAGCAGCAAGAGACATGAATGCCGGGTGTTTTCATAGCGCTCTTCCTGCCACAGGTTCCATTATTTGTTGGGCACACTGAGCTTAGCTAGCTATAGGAAAGCACTCCTCGCTGTGGAGATAATCTTGCCATTCATAGTGGACGAGGCAATACAGGTGGCCTCAGTTCCAGTACAGTATAGCTCTTTTACCCAAGCCTACTGCAGCTCCAGTGTTCTTATCCCTGGCATGGTCACCAAGGCCTTAGAGAATAAAGTACGTATTCCTTAAATTTGAATTGAACTTTCATTTTATACTGGAACATTCTCAATTTACACTGCTGTGGTTCTTTGGCTGCACAGCCTGTTTAATCCGTTATACGTGTATATCTATGTATCTGTATGTATATATCTGTATCTATATCTATATATATTTTTTTATACTCTCTCCCTATAGCTTATTCAGAGTGTTGGGAACATTTGACTGAGTGAGTCTTAACTCCTAGCTGGTGTTCCCTTTTATATGTATATTATTGTACATATGTAAATCCCAATCTCCTTGTTTATGCCTCCCCCCAGACTTCTCCCTTTGTACTGATACTTTGGTCTCTACGTCTGTGTCCTTGTTTCTGTGTTGTACAGTAGAATTTATTTGTGTCAACTTTTAATCCCCACTCATAAGAAATATCTCAGGATATGTGTTTTTCTGTGTCTAACTTACAATCCTGAATGAGATGAAATCAAAATCCACATATGTTTCTGTAGTGGGCATTTCATGCATACTTTCTTATGGGTGTGTAATCCTCCATTTTATATATGTACCACATAGTCTATTTTCATTCCCTGTGGGTGGACTTTGTGGCTTCAGCATATCAGGGCTACCATATATGGTTCTGAAAGGCAGAAACCGGTGCCTTTCTGATTTTCAGGGATGGTGTTCTGCACATATACTTCCATGAAAGCCATTGTCGGTTGATAGGTTAGTACTCTGTGTACATATGCGGGAACCTGCATACTGCTTTCCATGAGACCAGTTTCTAATGTGCACTGCTACGAATGCCTTGGGGGAATTCTCATTTCTCCAAGCCCTCTCTCGTATGTATTGCCTGTAGACATTTGACCTTGCCCAATCTGACTGCTGCGGAGTGACACCTTGCTGTAAGTTGCATTTCCCTTTCACAAGTACTTAGTGATGTAGATCACTATTCCTTGTGAATTTATTTTGAAGAACACTGGGAAAAATATGTACCTCTTGAAATTGGATTGTTGAACCAGGGCCCAGATCTGAATCCTTTTTCAACGACGCTCACCAGGACTTTTCTGGAGGTTAGGTGTACTGTATTGCGCCTCTGCATGTTTGCTTATGAAATTCCAGTAACCACTGGTTTTAAAGATGCTGTGATGAGAAGCGGCTGCTGGGAGGCAGAATTATTTTTTAGCACTGTCAGGTTATCTGGGAATCCTGAGCTGCGGAGAACTCGTGTTACAGCATTGAATTTAGAGTGGAATGTGCCATTAAAAAGGAGGATGTGTCATTAATTGCTCCCGCCTGACACTCCAATATTTGAGAGATCTGCATCCCGGCCACTTCCCCGAGATTGGAGTGTTGAGGTAGGTTACTGGGATGATTCTGAGGAAGAAGGCTAGATGTGAGAACACCAGCACCAAAACATCTGGACACCGGGTGTTTTCAGAGAGTTCTTTCAGCCACAGGATCCGTCATTCTTTGAGTTCATACTGCTTGGCTAACTTTAGAAAGGCACTCCTATATATGAAGATTGTGCTGTCGTCCAAGTTGCATGAGGCATTACAGCTTTGTGTGGGACGGCATTGCTGGCAAATCCTCCCCAGCTGCCTCAGTCTAACCACAGTCCTGCGTTGGGAACCAAGCCTGCTCACCCTCCAAGGATGTGACTCCAGACAAGTTCAATGAGGCCTGAGGGGAATAGGTGTGCATTCTTATATTTTATTATTAACTGAATTTTTATTTTATAGAGCAACATAATTAATTATTGTGTTGTTCTTTTGTAGTGCTCCAGACGCTTGAGGCCATTCTATATGTACATATATCTATTCTCTTTTGGATTGTGATCCTAGGAAGTTTATTCCACAGTGCTGGGAACACTTGTTTGAGTTCAATGTAGCTCTTGGCCGGTATCAGTTTGATGTATGTTAGTGTGCATGTCTTAAACCCGGCCTCCTAGTTTATACCTCTCTCAAACTTCTCCATGTGGTACATATTTGTTTGTATGTCTGTAGCTTGGTCTGTGTTTTTAATGTAGAGTTTACTTGTATCAACTTTTAAACCCAATGATAAGTAATATCCTATGAAATTTTTTTTCTATCTAACTGAGTATCCTGAATGTGACACATGCAGGACCTTCCACGTTTTCATATTTGCATTTTTAATCCTTTTTTATGGTCGTATGATAGTCCTCTGTATATATATACCACATATTTTTTCAAACATCTGTATTTGGTCCGACTTGTGGGTGCCATATCTTGGTTATCATAAATGGGTCTGCAAACAATGTCGGAGTGGTGGTGTGATTTGCAAGGCTGATGTTCTAGTTGTATTTGTCCTGGAGGACCTTTGGGTTGCCACAGTGTAGTTCTTGGTGTATGCACTTTGGAAACATGCATACAGTTTTTCATAATGCCAGTTTCAAAAATGCAGCCCTATGAATGCCTTAGCGGGGTTCTTACTTCTCCAAGTCCTATCCCAAGTGTATTGCCCGTAGACATTTTGAACACAGGTATTCTGACCCTTGTGAGGTGTTGTCTTGCTTCAGGTTGCATTTCCATTTCTTAAATAGTCAGTGATGTAGATCACTTTTCCTCGTGAATTAGTTACTTTTTAAAAACACAGGGAATATAATTTACCTATTGAACTTGGCTTGTTGACAGAAAGCCTTGATATGAATCTTTTTCAGTGACCTTTCATAGGCCATAACTGGAATGTAGGTGTCCTTTACAGCGCCGTTGAGTTTTTGAGTATGAAGTTCCCCTAAGCATCGGTTTTTAAGTTGTTACAAAAAGCGGCCACAGATCGGCAGGATTTTTTCCAAGCAGAGTCCGGTTGCCATGGTTTCAAGTTGTTCTAGAAAATCATGTCCCAGAATTCAAGTTATAGCGGGAAGTGCCGAATATGTACCCAGGAATTGTGTCCCATTATTTCTTCCCTTTTACCCTCCAAGTACTCGATATATCCCCATCCCAGGAAAATTGCCGAGATGAGAGTTTTGCCCTCGGTAGTTGGGGTGACTCTGAGGCAGGTACCTGGACGTGGGAAACCCAGCATCAAGACACCTGAACGACGGATGTTTTCACAGTGCTCTTCCAGCCACAGGTTCCATCATTCTTTGGATGCACTGGGCTAAGCTAGCTATAGGAAAGCACTCCTTGATGTGGATATAATCTTGCCATTCATAGTGGACGAGGTACTACAGTTGCAAGCTGGAACCCTCTGGTGGGAAATCAGACCCAGCTGCCTTAATTCCAGCACAGGACAGCTTTTGATCCAACCCGACTCCAGCACCAGTGATGTGACCCCTTACTTGGTCACCAAGGCCTTAGGGAATACAGGAAGTATTCCTTTAATTTAAATTGAATTTTTATTTTATACTGGAACATGCTAATTTTACACTGCTGTGGTTCTTCGGCTACACAGCCTCTTGAATCCATTATACGTTCATATCTGTATATCTGTATCTATATATCTGTATCTATATCGATATATGCTCTTTTCAATACTCTCTCCATATAGCTTATTTCAGAATGTTGGGAACATTTGACTGAGTGAGTCTTAAGTCCTGGCTGGTGTTCTCTTTTACATGTATATTAGCGTGCATATGTTAATCCCACCTCCTTGTTTATGCCTCCCCCCAAACTTCTCCCTTTCGTACCCATACTTTGGTCTCTACGTCTGTGATTTTGTTTCTGTGTTGTAAAATAGAGTTTATTTGGGTCAAGTTTTAAACCTCATGTATAAGAGATATCCCAGGATATGTGTCTTTCTCTGTCTGACTTACTATCCTGAATGTGATCTATTCAAGGTTGTACCATGTTGCTGTAGTGGGCATTTTGTGCATACTTTTTTATGGGTGTGTAGTCCTCCATTTTACATATGTACCACATAGTCTATTTTCATTCCTCTGTAGATGGGCATTGTGGTTTCGGTGTATCAGAACTATCATACATGGTTCTGCAAGGAAGAAAATGGTGCCTTTCTGATTTTCAGGGATGGTGTCCTGCACATATATTTCCAAGAAAGCCATTGGCGGTTCATTGGTTAGTACTCTGTGTACATATGCAGGAACCTGCATACTGTTTTCCATGAGACCAGTTTCTAATGTTCACTGCTATGAATGCTTTGTGGGAATTCTCACTTTTCCACATCTTCTCTCGTATGGATTGCCTGTAGATATTTGGCCTTGCCCATTCTGACTGCTGCGGGGTGATACCTTGCTGTAAGTTGCATTACCTTTTCTCAAATACTTAGTGATGTAGATCACTATTCCTTGTGAGTTTGTTTTGAAGAATACTGGGAATAAAACATACCTTTTGAAATTGGCTGGTTGAACAATGGCCCAGATTTGAATCCATTTTTAAAGACTTTCCCCAGGAATTTTCTGGATCGTAGATGTACTGTATTACAGCTTAGGATATTTGCTTATGAAGTTCCACTAACCACGGGTTTTTAAGATGCTCTTACAAGAATCTGCCACAGTGGGACAGAATTTTTTTTAGCACTGTTCGTTTATCTGGGAATGCTGACCTTTGGAAAACTCGTGTTCCAGAATTGAAATTAGAGTGGAATGTGCCATCACAAAGGAGTGTGTGTCATTACTTCCTCCCGCCTGACACTCCAATATTTGACAGATACACATCCCACCAACTTCCCCAAGACTAGAGTGTTGAGGTAGGTAACTGGGATGATTCTGAGGAAGAAGGCTACAGGTGAGAACACCAGCACCAAAACATCTGGACACCGGGTATTGTAAGAGAGTTTTTTCAGCCACAGGATCCGTCATTCTTTGAGTTCATAGTGCTTGGCTTACTTTAGAAAGGCACTCCTACTTATGAAGATTGTGCTGCCGTCCAAGTTGCATGAGGCATTACAGCTTCACGTGGGACTGCTATGCTGGCAAATCCTCCCCAGCTGCCTCTGTCTAACCACAGTCCTGCGTTGGGAACCAAGCCTGCTCACCCTCCAAGGATGTGACTCCAGACAAGTTAAACGAGGCCTGAGGGGAATAGGGGTGCATTGTTTTATTTTATTATTAACTGAATTTTTATTCTATAGTGCAACATAATTAATTAGTTTGTTGTGTTTTGGTAGAACTCCAGACGTTTGACTCTGTTCTATATGTACATATATCTGTTCCTTTATGGATTGTGTTCCCATGAATTTTATTCCACAGTGTTGGGAACAGTTATTTCAGTTCACTGTAAGTCCTGGCTGGTATCAGTTTGATATAGGTTAGTATGCATGTGTTAAACCCAGCTTCCAAGTTTATACCTCTCCCAACCTTCTTCATATGGTACAACCCTTTTTCTACGTCTGTGACTCAGTCTGGTTTTTAATGTATAGTTTATTTGTATCAACTTTAAAACCCAATGATAAGTGATATCCTATGTAACTTCTTCGGTTTACCTTAGTATCCTGAATGTGATCCATCCAGGTCCTTCCACGTTTTTATATTTGCACTTTGTCATCCTTTATGTGGTTGTATAATAGTCCTCTGTATATATGTCCCACATTCTTTTCAATCGCCTCTTGATGGGCCGTCTTGTTAGTGCCATATCTTGGTTATAATAAGTTGGTCTGCAAGCAATGTATGAGTGCTGGTTTGATTTGCAAGGATGGTATTTTAATTGTATGTTACTGAATTTTTATTCTATAGTGCAACATAATTAATTAGTTTGTTGTGTTTTGGTAGAACTCCAGACGTTTGACTCTGTTCTATATGTACATATATCTGTTCCTTTATGGATTGTGTTCCCATGAATTTTATTCCACAGTGTTGGGAACAGTTATTTCAGTTCACTGTAAGTCCTGGCTGGTATCAGTTTGATATAGGTTAGTATGCATGTGTTAAACCCAGCTTCCAAGTTTATACCTCTCCCAACCTTCTTCATATGGTACAACCCTTTTTCTACGTCTGTGACTCAGTCTGGTTTTTAATGTATAGTTTATTTGTATCAACTTTAAAACCCAATGATAAGTGATATCCTATGTAACTTCTTCGGTTTACCTTAGTATCCTGAATGTGATCCATCCAGGTCCTTCCACGTTTTTATATTTGCACTTTGTCATCCTTTATGTGGTTGTATAATAGTCCTCTGTATATATGTCCCACATTCTTTTCAATCGCCTCTTGATGGGCCGTCTTGTTAGTGCCATATCTTGGTTATAATAAGTTGGTCTGCAAGCAATGTATGAGTGCTGGTTTGATTTGCAAGGATGGTATTTTAATTGTATGTGTCCCAGAGGGCCATTGGGTTGCCACAGTGTAGTTCTTGGTGTATTTACGGAGGGAACATTAATACAGTTTTCCATAATGCCAGTTTCCAATAGGCAGTCCTATGAACAGGTTAGAGGGATTCTCATGTCTCCAAGACCTCTCATATGCATTGCCTGTAGACATTTTGAACACAGACATTCTGACTCTTGTGAGGTGATATATTGCTTCAGGTTTCATTTCTCTTTCTTAAAGAGTTACTGATGGAGCTCACTTTTTCTTGTGAGCGAGTTATGTTTTGAAAATACTGGGAATAAAATGTACCTGTTGAAATGGGCTGGTCGACAGACAGCCTTGATATGAATCATTTTTCAGTCACATTCCACAGGACATAATTAGAGTGTAGGAATCCTTTACAGGGCCCTTGACTTTTTGATTATGAAGTTCCCATAAGAACCAGTTATTAAGTTGTTTTTACAAAAAGCGGCCACAGATCGACAGGATCTCTGCCAAATACAATCCGTTTACTAGGGTTCCCAGTAGTTTGGGAAAATCGTGTCCCAGAATTCAAATTATAGCGGGAAGTGCGAAATATGTACTGAAGGAATTGTGTCTCATTATTTCTTCCTTTTTACCCTCCAAGTACTCGACAGATCCCCATCCTGGGAAAATCACCGAGATGAGAGTATTGCCATCGGTAACTGCGGCGACTCTGAGGAAGGTACCAGACGTGGGAACCCGAGCAGCAAGAGACAATGATGCCTGGTGTTTTCACAGTGCTCTTGCAGCCACAGGTTCCATCATTCTTTGGGTGCAGTGGGCTTAGCTAGCTACAGGAAAGCACTCCTGGATGTGGATATAATCTTTCCATTCATAGTGGACGAAGCACTACAGGTGCAAGCTGGAACCCTCTGGTGGGATATCCACCCAACCTGCCTCAATCCCAGCACAGTACAGATTTTTGACCCAAACCGACTGCAGCTCCAGTGATGTGACCCCTGTCTTCCTCACCAAGGCCTTAGGGACTACAGGAAGTATTGCTTTAATTTAAATTAAATTTTTATTTTATACTAGAACATTGTTAAATTACACTGCCGTGGTTCTCGGGCTGCACAGCTATTTGAATCCGTTATACATGTATATCTATATATCTGTATGTATATATCTCTATTATAATGTATATATGCTCTTTTCAATACTCTCTCTCTAATTCAGAGAGTTGGGAACATTTGACTGAGTGAGTCTTAAGTCCTGGCTGGTGTTCTCTTTTGTATGTATATCAATGTGCATATGTGAATCCCAACCTCCTTGTTTATGCCTCCCCCCAAACTTCTCCCTTTGGTACCCAGACTTTGGTCTCTACATCTGTGACTCAGTTTCTGTTTGTATAGTAGAGTTTATTTGTGTCAAGGTTTAAACACCAAGCATAAGAGATATCCGACACGTATTTTTCTCTGTCTAACTTACTATACTGAATGTGATCAGATCCAGGTCCTTCCATGTTGCTGTAGTGGGCATTTTGTGCATTCATTTTTATGGCTGTGTAATCCTCCATTTTATATATGTAACACATAGTCTATTTTCATTCCTCTGTGCATGGGCATTGTGGTTTCGGTGTATCAGTGCTATCATACATGGTTCTGCAAGGAATAATATGGTGCTTTTGTGATGTTCAGGGATGGTGTTCTGCACATATACTTCCATGAAAGCCATTGTCGGATCATAAGTTAGAACTCTGTGTATATATGTGGGAACCCAAAACTGTTTTCCATAAGACGAGTTTCTAATTTGCACTGCTACAAATGCCCTGGGGGAATTATCATTTCTCCAAGTCCTCTCCCTTATGGATTGCTTGTAGATATTTGACTTTGCCCATTCTGACTGTTGCGAAGTGATACCTTTCTGTAATTTGGATTTCCCTTTCTCAAATACTTAGTGATGTAGATCACTATTTCTTGTGAGTTTATTTTGAAGAACCCTGGGAATAAAATGTACCTCTTGAAATTGGCTTGATGAACAAGGGCCCAGATTTGAATCCTTTTTCAACGACCTTCCCCAGGGTTTTCTGGAGGGTACTCCTGAATGTGACACATGCAGGACCTTCCACGTTTTCATATTTGCATTTTTAATCCTTTTTTATGGTTGTATGATAGTCCTCTGTATATACATACCACATATTTTTTCAAACATCTGTATTTGTTCCATCTTGTGGGTGCCATATCTTGGTTATCATAAATGGGTCTGCAAACAATGTCGGAGTGGTGGTGTGATTTGCAAGGCTGATGTTCTAGTTGTATTTGTCCTGGAGGACCTTTGGGTTGCCACAGTGTAGTTCTTGGTGTATGCACTTTGGAAACATGCATACAGTTTTCCATAATGCCAGTTTCAAAAATGCAGTCCTATGAAAGCCTTAGCGGGGTTCTCACTTCTCCAATACCTGTCCCAAGTTTATTGCCTGTAGACATTTTGAACACAGGTATTCTGACCCTTGTGAGGTGTTGTCTTGCTTCAGGTTGCATTTCCATTTCTTAAATAGTCAGTGATGTAGATCACTTTTCCTTGTGAATTAGTTACTTTTTAAAAACACAGGGAATATAATTTACCTATTGAACTTGGCTTGTTGACAGAAAGCCTTGATATGAATCTTTTTCAGTGACCTTTCATAGGCCATAACTGGAATGTAGGTGTCCTTTACAGCGCCGTTGAGTTTTTGAGTATGAAGTTCCCCTAAGAATCGGTTTTTAAGTTGTTGTTACAAAGAGCGGCCACAGATCAGCAGGAATATTTCCAAGCAGAGTCCGGTTGCCATGGTTTCCAGTTATTCTAGAAAATCGTGTCCCAGAATTCAAGTTATAGTGGGAAGTGCCGAATATGTACCCAGGAATTGTGTCCCATTATTTCTTCCCTTTTACCCTCCAAGTACTCGATATATCCCCATCCCAGGAAAATTGCCGAGATGAGAGTTTTGCCCTCGGTAGTTGGGGTGACTCTGAGGCAGGTACCTGGACGTGGGAAACCCAGCATCAAGACACCTGAATGACGGTTGTTTTCACAGTGCTCTTCCAGCCACAGGTTCCATCATTCTTTGGGTGCACTGGGCTTAGCTAGCTATAGGAAAGCACTCCTTGATGTGGATATAATCTTGCCATTCATAGTGGACGAGGTACTACAGTTGCAAGCTGGAACCCTCTGGTGGGAAATCAGACCCAGCTGCCTCAATTCCAGTACAGTACAGCTTTTGACCCAACCCGACTCCAGCGCCAGTGATGTGACCCCTTACTTGGTCACCAAGGCCTTAGGGAATACAGGAAGTATTCCTTTAATTTAAATTGAATTTTTATTTTATACTGGAACATGCTAATTTTACACTGCTGTGGTTCTTCGGCTACACAGCCTCTTGAATCCATTATACGTTCATATCTGTATATCTGTATCTATATATCTGTATCTATATCGATATATGCTCTTTTCAATACTCTCTCCATATAGCTTATTTCAGAATGTTGGGAACATTTGACTGAGTGAGTCTTAAGTCCTGGCTGGTGTTCTCTTTTACATGTATATTAGCGTGCATATGTTAATCCCACCTCCTTGTTTATGCCTCCCCCCAAACTTCTCCCTTTCGTACCCATACTTTGGTCTCTACGTCTGTGATTTTGTTTCTGTGTTGTAAAATAGAGTTTATTTGGGTCAAGTTTTAAACCTCATGTATAAGAGATATCCCAGGATATGTGTCTTTCTCTGTCTGACTTACTATCCTGAATGTGATCTATTCAAGGTTGTACCATGTTGCTGTAGTGGGCATTTTGTGCATACTTTTTTATGGGTGTGTAGTCCTCCATTTTACATATGTACCACATAGTCTATTTTCATTCCTCTGTAGATGGGCATTGTGGTTTCGGTGTATCAGAACTATCATACATGGTTCTGCAAGGAAGAAAATGGTGCCTTTCTGATTTTCAGGGATGGTGTCCTGCACATATATTTCCAAGAAAGCCATTGGCGGTTCATTGGTTAGTACTCTGTGTACATATGCAGGAACCTGCATACTGTTTTCCATGAGACCAGTTTCTAATGTTCACTGCTATGAATGCTTTGTGGGAATTCTCACTTTTCCACATCTTCTCTCGTATGGATTGCCTGTAGATATTTGGCCTTGCCCATTCTGACTGCTGCGGGGTGATACCTTGCTGTAAGTTGCATTACCTTTTCTCAAATACTTAGTGATGTAGATCACTATTCCTTGTGAGTTTGTTTTGAAGAATACTGGGAATAAAACATACCTTTTGAAATTGGCTGGTTGAACAATGGCCCAGATTTGAATCCATTTTTAAAGACTTTCCCCAGGAATTTTCTGGATCGTAGATGTACTGTATTACAGCTTAGGATATTTGCTTATGAAGTTCCACTAACCACGGGTTTTTAAGATGCTCTTACAAGAATCTGCCACAGTGGGACAGAATTTTTTTTAGCACTGTTCGTTTATCTGGGAATGCTGACCTTTGGAAAACTCGTGTTCCAGAATTGAAATTAGAGTGGAATGTGCCATCACAAAGGAGTGTGTGTCATTACTTGCTCCCCCTGACACTCCAATATTTGACAGATCCGCATCAGAGCAACCACCCCGAGTCTAGAGTGTTGAGGTAGGTAACTGGGATGATTCTGAGGTAGAAGGCTAGAGGTGAGAACACCAGCACCAAAACATCTGGACACCGGGTGTTTTCAGAGAGTTTTTTCAGCCACAGGATCCGTCATTCTTTGAGTTCATAGTGCTTGGCTAACTTTAGAAAGGCACTCCTACTTATGCAGATTGTGTTGCCGTCCAAGTTGCATGAGGCATTACAGCTTCACGTGTGACCGCTCTGCTGGCAAATCCTCCCCAGCTGCCTCAGTCTAACCACTGTCTTGCGTTGGGAACCAAGCCTGCTCACTCTCCAAGTATGTGACTCCAGACAAGTTCAATGAGGCCTGAGGGGAATAGGGGTGCATTCTTTTATTTTATTTTTAGCTGAATTTTTATTTTATAGTGCAACATAATTAATTAGTGTGTTGTGTTTTCCTAGAGCTCCAGACGTTTGACTCTGTTCTATATGTACATATATCTGTTCCTTTATGGCTTGCGTTCCCATGAATTTTATTCCACTGTGTTGGGAACAGTTATTTCAGTTCACTGTAAGTCTTGGCTGGTATCAGTTTGATATAGGTTAGTATGCATGTGTTAAACCCAGCTTCCAAGATTATACCTCTCCCAACCTTCTCCATGTGGTACAAACTTTTTTCTACGTCTGTGACTCGGTCTGGTTTTTTAATGTATAGTTTACTTGTATCAACTTTTAAACCCAATCAAAAGTGATATCCTATGTAACTGCTTCTTCGATTTAACTTAGTATCCTGAATGTGATCCATCCAGGTCCTTCCACATTTTTATATTTGCACTTTGTCATCCTTTATGTGGTTGTATAATAATCCTCTGTATATATGTCCCACATCTTTTTTCAATCATCTCTTGATGGGCCGTCTTGTTAGTGCCATATCTTGGTTATAATAAATTGGTCTTCAAGCAATGTAGGAGTGCTGGTTTGATTTGCAAGGATGGTGTTTTAATTGTATGTGTCCCAGAGGGCCATTGGGTTGCCACAGTGTAGTTCTTGGTGTATTTACGGAGGGAACATTAATACAGTTTTCCATAATGCCAGTTTCCAATAGGCAGTCCTATGAACAGGTTAGAGGGATTCTCATGTCTCCAAGACCTCTCATATGCATTGCCTGTAGACATTTTGAACACAGACATTCTGACTCTTGTGAGGTGATATATTGCTTCAGGTTTCATTTCTCTTTCTTAAAGAGTTACTGATGGAGCTCACTTTTTCTTGTGAGCAAGTTATGTTTTGAAAATACTGGGAATAAAATGTACCTGTTGAAATGGGCTGGTCGACAGACAGCCTTGATATGAATCATTTTTCAGTCACATTCCACAGGACATAATTAGAGTGTAGGAATCCTTTACAGGGCCCTTGACTTTTTGATTATGAAGTTCCCATAAGAACCAGTTATTAAGTTGTTTTTACAAAAAGCGGCCACAGATCGACAGGATCTCTGCCAAATACAATCCGTTTACTAGGGTTCCCAGTAGTTTGGGAAAATCGTGTCCCAGAATTCAAATTATAGCGGGAAGTGCGAAATATGTACTGAAGGAATTGTGTCTCATTATTTCTTCCTTTTTACCCTCCAAGTACTCGACAGATCCCCATCCTGGGAAAATCACCGAGATGAGAGTATTGCCATCGGTAACTGCGGCGACTCTGAGGAAGGTACCAGACGTGGGAACCCGAGCAGCAAGAGACAATGATGCCTGGTGTTTTCACAGTGCTCTTGCAGCCACAGGTTCCATCATTCTTTGGGTGCAGTGGGCTTAGCTAGCTACAGGAAAGCACTCCTGGATGTGGATATAATCTTTCCATTCATAGTGGACGAAGCACTACAGGTGCAAGCTGGAACCCTCTGGTGGGATATCCACCCAACCTGCCTCAATCCCAGCACAGTACAGATTTTTGACCCAAACCGACTGCAGCTCCAGTGATGTGACCCCTGTCTTCCTCACCAAGGCCTTAGGGACTACAGGAAGTATTGCTTTAATTTAAATTAAATTTTTATTTTATACTAGAACATTGTTAAATTACACTGCCGTGGTTCTCGGGCTGCACAGCTATTTGAATCCGTTATACATGTATATCTATATATCTGTATGTATATATCTCTATTATAATGTATATATGCTCTTTTCAATACTCTCTCTCTAATTCAGAGAGTTGGGAACATTTGACTGAGTGAGTCTTAAGTCCTGGCTGGTGTTCTCTTTTGTATGTATATCAATGTGCATATGTGAATCCCAACCTCCTTGTTTATGCCTCCCCCCAAACTTCTCCCTTTGGTACCCAGACTTTGGTCTCTACATCTGTGACTCAGTTTCTGTTTGTATAGTAGAGTTTATTTGTGTCAAGGTTTAAACACCAAGCATAAGAGATATCCGACACGTATTTTTCTCTGTCTAACTTACTATACTGAATGTGATCAGATCCAGGTCCTTCCATGTTGCTGTAGTGGGCATTTTGTGCATTCATTTTTATGGCTGTGTAATCCTCCATTTTATATATGTAACACATAGTCTATTTTCATTCCTCTGTGCATGGGCATTGTGGTTTCGGTGTATCAGTGCTATCATACATGGTTCTGCAAGGAATAATATGGTGCTTTTGTGATGTTCAGGGATGGTGTTCTGCACATATACTTCCATGAAAGCCATTGTCGGATCATAAGTTAGAACTCTGTGTATATATGTGGGAACCCAAAACTGTTTTCCATAAGACGAGTTTCTAATTTGCACTGCTACGAATGCCCTGGGGGAATTCTCATTTCTCCAAGTCCTCTCCCTTATGGATTGCTTGTAGATATTTGACTTTGCCCATTCTGACTGTTGCGAAGTGATACCTTTCTGTAATTTGGATTTCCCTTTCTCAAATACTTAGTGATGTAGATCACTATTTCTTGTGAGTTTATTTTGAAGAACCCTGGGAATAAAATGTACCTCTTGAAATTGGCTTGATGAACAAGGGCCCAGATTTGAATCCTTTTTCAACGACCTTCCCCAGGGTTTTCTGGAGGGTACGTGTGATTTATTTAGCCTCAGGATTTTTGCTTATGAAGTTCCACTAACCACCTGTTTTTAAGAAGCTGTTACAAGAAGCGGCCACAGGGGGACAGAATTTTTTTTAGCACTGTCCTGTTACCCGGGAATTCTGACCTTTGGAAAAGTCGTGTTCCAGAATTGAAATTAGAGTGGAATGTGCCATCACAAACACCCAAAAGAGTGTGTCTCATTACTTGCTCCCCCTGAGACTCCAATATTTGACAGATCTGCATCCCGGCAGCTTCCTCGAAATGACAGTGTTGTGGCAAGTAACTGGGACGATTTTGAGGAAGAAGGCTAGATGTGAGAAACCCAGCACCAAAACATCTGGACACTGGGAGTTTTCAGAACTGTCTTTCAGCCACAGGATCCGTACTTCTTTGAGTTCATTTTTCTTGGCCAGCTCTAGGAAGGCACTCATACATATGGAGATAGATGTACCATCCAAGGTGGGTGAGGAATTACAGTTCACGTGGGACTGCTTTGCTGGCTAATCCTCCCCAGCTGCCTTGGTTCCTCTAGAGTCCAACGTTGGGACACAAGCCTGCTCATCCTCCAAGGATTTTACTCTTGACAAGTTCAACGAGGCCTGAGAGGAATAGGAGCTTATTCTTTTATTTTATTAGTAACCGAATTTTTATTTTATAGTGCAACATAATTAATTATTGTGTTGTTCTATTGTAGTGCTCCAGACGCTTGAGGCCGTTCTATATGTACATGTATCTATTCTCTTTTTGATTATGATCCTAGGAAGTTTATTCCACAGTGTTGGGAACACTTGTTTGAGTTCAATGTAGCTCTTGGCTGGTATCAGTTTGATGTATGTTAGTGTGCATGTCTTAAACTCAGCCTCCTAGTTTAAAGCTCTCGCAAACTTCTCCATGTGGTACATATTTGTTTGTATGTCTGTGGCTTGGTCTGTGTTTTTAATGTAGAGTTTACTTGTATCAACTTTTAAACCCAATGATAAGTAATATCCTATGAAATTTTTTTTCTATCTAACTGAGTATCCTGAATGTGACACATGCAGGACCTTCCACGTTTTCATATTTGCATTTTTAATCCTTTTTTATGGTCGTATGATAGTCCTCTGTATATACATACCACATATTTTTTCAAACATCTGTATTTGTTCCATCTTGTGGGTGCCATATCTTGGTTATCATAAATGGGTCTGCAAACAATGTCGGAGTGGTGGTGTGATTTGCAAGGCTGATGTTCTAGTTGTATTTGTCCTGGAGGACCTTTGGGTTGCCACAGTGTAGTTCTTGGTGTATGCACTTTGGAAACATGCATACAGTTTTCCATAATGCCAGTTTCAAAAATGCAGTCCTATGAAAGCCTTAGCGGGGTTCTCACTTCTCCAATACCTGTCCCAAGTTTATTGCCTGTAGACATTTTGAACACAGGTATTCTGACCCTTGTGAGGTGTTGTCTTGCTTCAGGTTGCATTTCCATTTCTTAAATAGTCAGTGATGTAGATCACTTTTCCTTGTGAATTAGTTACTTTTTAAAAACACAGGGAATATAATTTACCTATTGAACTTGGCTTGTTGACAGAAAGCCTTGATATGAATCTTTTTCAGTGACCTTTCATAGGCTATAACTGGAATGTAGGTGTCCTTTACAGCGCCGTTGAGTTTTTGAGTATGAAGTTCCCCTAAGAATCGGTTTTTAAGTTGTTGTTACAAAGAGCGGCCACAGATCGGCAGGAATTTTTCCAAGCAGAGTCCGGTTACTGGGGTTTCCAGTTGTTCGAGAAAATCGTGTCCCAGAATTCAAGTTATAGTGGGAAGTGCCGAATATGTACCCAGGAATTGTGTCCCATTATTTCTTCCCTTTTACCCTCCAAGTACTCGATATATCCCCATCCCAGGAAAATTGCCGAGATGAGAGTTTTGCCCTCGGTAGTTGGGGTGACTCTGAGGCAGGTACCTGGACGTGGGAAACCCAGCATCAAGACACCTGAATGACGGTTGTTTTCACAGTGCTCTTCCAGCCACAGGTTCCATCATTCTTTGGGTGCACTGGGCTTAGCTAGCTATAGGAAAGCACTCCTTGATGTGGATATAATCTTGCCATTCATAGTGGACGAGGTACTACAGTTGCAAGCTGGAACCCTCTGGTGGGAAATCAGACCCAGCTGCCTCAATTCCAGTACAGTACAGCTTTTGACCCAACCCGACTCCAGCGCCAGTGATGTGACCCCTTACTTGGTCACCAAGGCCTTAGGGAATACAGGAAGTATTCCTTTAATTTAAATTGAATTTTTATTTTATACTGGAACATGCTAATTTTACACTGCTGTGGTTCTTCGGCTACACAGCCTCTTGAATCCATTATACGTTCATATCTGTATATCTGTATCTATATATCTGTATCTATATCGATATATGCTCTTTTCCATACTTTCTCCATATAGCTTATTTCAGAGTGTTGGGAACATTTGACTTGGGTGAGTCTTAAGTCCTGGCTGGTGTTCCTTTATATATATATCTTAGTGTGCATATGGTAATCCCAAACTCCTTGTTTATGCCTCCCCACAAACTTCTCCTTTTGGTACCTGTACTTTTGTCTCTACGTCTGTGACCTGGTTTCTGTGTTGTAAAGTAGAGTTTATTTGTGTCAAATTGTAAACCCCATGCACAAGGGATATCTCAGGATATGTGTCTTTCTCTGTCTAAATTACAATCCTGAATGTGATGAATTCAAGGTCCATGTATGTTTCTGTAGTGGGCATTCCGTGCATACTTTTTTATGGGTGTGTAATCCTCCATTTTATATATGTACCTCATAGTCTATTTTCATTCCCCTGTGGGTGAACATTGTGGTTTCAGCATATCAGAACTATCATACATGGTTCTGCAAGGAAGAAAACGGTGCCTTTCTGATTTTCAGGGATGGTGTTCTGCACATATACTTCCATGAAAGCCATTGTCGGTTCATAAGTTAGTACTCTGTGTACATATGCGGGAACCTGCATACTGCTTTCCATGAGACCAGTTTCTAATGTGCACTGCTACGAATGCCTTGGGGGAATTCTCATTTCTCCACGTCCTCTCTAGTATGGATAGCGTGTACACATTTGACCTTGCCCAATCTGACTGCTGCGGAGTGACACCTTGCTGTAAGTTGCATTTCCCTTTTTCATATACTTAGTGATGTAGATCACTATTCCTGGTGAATTTATTTTGAAGAACACTGGGAATAAAATGTACTTCTTTTAATTGGATTGGTGAACCAGGGCCCAGATTTGAATCCTTTTTCAAGGACCTTCCCCAGGACTTCTCTGGAGTTTAGGTGTACTGTATTGCGCCTCTGCATTTTTCCTTATGAAGATCCACTAACCACCGGTTTTTAAGATGCTGTTATAAGAAGCGGCCACAGGGGGGCAGAATTATTTTTTAGCACTGTCAAGATATCCGTGAATCCTGACCTTCGGAGAACTCGTGTTCCAGAATTGAAATTAGAGTGGAATGTGCCAACACAAACACCCAAAGGAGTGTGTCTCATTACTTTCTCTCAATGGCACACCAATATTTGACAGAACCGCATCTCAGTAAGTCTCCAGAGATGAGAATGTGGAGGTACATAACTGGGAAGATTCTGAGGAAGAAGGCTAGACTTGAGAACCCCAGCACCAAAACATATGGACACCGGGTGTGTTCAGAGCAGTTTTTCAGCCGCAGGATCCGTCATTCTTTGAGTTCATTGTTCTTGGCTAGCTGAAGTAAGGCACTCCTACATATGGAGATACTGCTGCCGTCCAAGGTGCATGAGGCATTACACCTTCTGTGGCACTGCTTTGCTGGCAATTCCACTCCAGCTGCCTCAGTCCAAACACAGACCAGCGTTGGGACTGAAGCCTGCTCACCCTCCAAAGATGTTACTCCAGACAAGTTTAATGAGGCCTGAGGGGAATAGGGGTGCATTCTTTTATTTTATTAGTAATTGAATTTTTATTTTATAGTACAACATAATTAATTAATTTGTTGTGTTTTTGTAGTGCTCCAGACACTTGACGCTGTTCTATATGTACATGTATCTATTCTTTTCTGGATTATGATCCCATGACATTTATTGTACAGTGTTGGGAACAATTGTTTGAGTTCAATGTAGGTCCTGGCTGGTATCAGTTTCATATATATTAGTGTGCATATGTTAAAACCAGTCTCCTGGATTATACCTCTCCGAACCTTTGCCATGTGGTACAAATTTGTTTCTATGTCTGTGACTCTGTGTTTTTAATGTATAGTTTACATGTATCAAATTTTAAACCCAATGAGAAGCGATATCCTATGTAATTTCTTTTTCAGTTTAACTTAGTATCCTGAATGTGACCCATTCACGTCCTTCCAGGTTTTTATATTTGCATATTTTCATCCTTTTTAATGGTTGTATAGTAGTCTTCTGTATATATGTACCACGTCTTTTTTCAATCATATGTTTTTGGGCCATCTTTTGGGTGCCATATCTTGGTTACAATAAATCGGTCTGCAAACAGTGTAGGAGTAATGTTGTGATTTGCGAGGATGATATTTTAATTGTATCTGTCCTGGAGGGCCATTGGGTTGCCACAGGGTAGTTGTTGGTGTATTCATTTAGGGAACTTGCATACAGTTTTCCATAATGCCAGTTTCCAATATGCAGTCCTATGAATGGATTAGCAGGATTATCATTTCCCCAAGACCTCTCTCACATGTAGGGCCTGTACACATTTTGAAAACAGGCATTCTGACTCTTGTGAGGTGATATATTTCTTCAGGTTGCATTTCCCTTTCTTAAATAGTCAATCATGTAGATCACTTTACCTTGTGAATGAGTTATGTTTTAAAAACAATGGGAAGAAAATGTACCTGTTGAAATAGTCTTGTTGACAGAGAGCCTTGATTTGAATCTTTTTTCCATGACCTTCCACAGGACATAACTGGAGTGTAGGTGACCTTTTCAGCGTCCTTGACTTTTTGATTATGAAGTTCTCCTGAGAACTGGTTTTTAAGTTGTCGTTACAAAAAGTGGCCACAGATCGGCAGGATTTTTTCCAAGCAGAGTCCGGTTACTGGGGTTTCTATTTGTTCGGGAAAATCGGGTCCCAGTATTCAAATTACAGTGGGAAGTTCCAAACATATACCCAGGAATTTTGTCCCATTATTTCTTCCCTTTTACCCTCCAAGTACTCAACAGATCCTCATCCCAGGAAAATTGCCGAGAAGAGAGTTTTTCCATCGGTAATTGGAGCAATTCTGAGAAAGGTACCTGGACGTGGGAACCCCAGCAGAAAGAGACATGAATGCTGGGTGTTCTCAAAGCCCTCTTCCAAGCACAGGTTCCATTATTCGTTGGGTGTACTGGGCTTAGCAGGCTATAGGAAAGCACTCCTCAGTGTGGAAATATTCTTGGCATTCATTGTGGACGAGGCAGTACTGGGTTTAAAGATGCTGTGAGAAGAAGTGACCGCCGGGAGGCAGAATTATTTTTTAGCACTGTCAGGTTATCCGGGAATCGAGAGCTGCGGAAAACTCGTGTTACAGCATTGAGTTTATAGTGGGATGTGCCATCATATACACCCAAAGGAGTGTGTCTCATTACTTCTCCCCCTGACACTCCAATATTTGACAGATCCGTATCCCGGTAAGTCCTCCGAGACTAGAGTGTTGAGGTAGGTAACTGGGACAATTCTGAGGAAGAAGGCTAGAGGTGAGAATCACAGCACCAAAACATCTTGACATTGGGTGTTGTCAGAGCGGTTTTCAGCCGCAGGATCCGTCATCCTTTGAGTTCATTGTGCTTGGCTAGCTGTAAGAAGGCACTCCTACATACGGAGATAGTGTTGCTGTCCAAGGTACACGAGGCATTACAGATTTATTTGCGACTTCTTTGGGGGCATATACTCGCCAACTGCCTCAGTCCAACCACAGTCCAGCGTAGGGACACAAGCCTGCTCACCGTCCAAGGATGTGACTCCAGACATGTTTAACGAGGCCTGAGGGGAATAGGGGCGCATTCTTTTATTTTATTCTTAATTGAGTTTTTATTTTATAGTAGAAAATAATTAATTAGTGTGTTGTGTTTGGTAGTGCTCCAGACGCTTGACTCTGGTCTATATGTACATGTATCTATTCTCTTTGACATTGTAGTCCCATGAAATTTATTCCACAGTGTTCGGAAAAGTTGTTTGAGTTCAATGGAGGTTCTGGCTGGTATCAGTTTGATATATATTAGTGTGCATGTGTTAAACCCAGCCTCCTAGATTATACCTCTCCCAACATTCTCCATGTGGTACAAATTTGTTTCTACGTCTGTGACTCAGTCTGTGTTTCTAAAGTACAGTTTACTTGTATGAAGTTTTAAACCCAATGATAAGAGATATCCTACGAAATGTCTTTTCCTGTCTACTGAGTGTGACTCATCCAGTTCCTTGCACGTTCTTATATTTGCATTTTCATCCTTTTTTATGGTTGTATAATTGGCCTCTGTAAATGTGTATCACATCTATTTTCAATCATCTTTTGATGGGTCGTCTTGTTGGTGCCATATCTTGGTTATCATAAATAGGTCTGCAAGCAATGTGGGTGTGCCGGTGTACTTTGCAAGGACGATGTCCTAGTAGTATCTGTCTCGGAGGGCCATGGGGTTTCTGCAGGATAGGTCTTCCTGTATTCACTTTCAGAACGTGCATACAGTTGTCTATAATGCCAATTTCCAATATGCAGTTCTGTGAATGGCTTAACGGGATTTTCATTTCTCCAAGCCCTCTCCCACGTGTATTGCCTGTAGACATTTTGATCACAGGCATTCTGACCCTTGTGAGGTTATATCATACTACAGGTCGCATTTCCCTTTTGTAAATAGTTAGTGATGTACATCACTATTCCTGATGAGTGAGTTACATTTTTAAAAAGACTAGGAAGAAAATGTACCTGTTGAAATTAGCTTCTTGGCAGAGAGCCTTGATTTGAATCCTTTTTAAATGACCTTCCACAGGATATAACTGGAGTGTAGGTGTCCAATACAGCGGCATTGACTTTTTGATTATGAAGTTCCCCTAAGATCCGGTTTTTATGTTATTGCTATAAAAAGAGGCCAAGGATTGGCAGGATCTCTTCCAAGCAGAGTCTAGTTATCTGGATTTCCAGTTGTTCCGGAAAATCTTGTCCCAGAATTCAAATTATACCGGGAAGTGCCAAACATGTACCCAAGGAATTCTGTCCCATTATTTCTTCCCTTTTACCCTCCAAGTACTCGACAGATCCCCATCCAGGGAAAATTGCCGAAATGAGAGTTTTGCCGTCGGTAATTGGAGCGACTCTGAGGAAATGTCCATGGACGTGGGAACCCCAGCAGCAAGAGACCTGAATGCCAGGTGTTTTCCTAGCGCTCTTCCTGCCACAGGTTCCATTATTTGTTGGACACACTGAGCTTAGCCAGCTATAGGAATGCACTCCTCGATGTGGAGATAATCTTGCCATTCATAGTGGACGAGGCAATACATGTGGCCTCTATTCCAGTGCAGTACAGCTCTTTGACCCAAACCTACTGCCGTTCCAGTTTTGTGACCCCTGGCTTCGTCACCGAGGCCTTAGAGAATACAGGAAGTATTCCTTCAATTTTAATTGAATTGTTATTTTATACTGGAACAACCTCAATTTACACTGCTGCGGTTCATTGGCTGCACAGCCTGTTTAATCCGTAAGAGGTGTATATCTATGTATCTGTATGTATATATCTGTATCTATATCTATATATGCTCCTTTTATACTCTCTCCCTATAGCTTATTCAGAGTGTTGGGAACATTTCACTGAGTCAGTCTTAAGTCCTGGCTGGTGTTCCTTTTATATATATGTTAGTGTACATATGTTGATCCGAATCTCCTTGTTCATGCCTCTCTCCAGACTTCTCCCTTTGTACCCATACTTTGGCCTCTACGTCTGTGTCCTTGTTTCTGCATTGTACACTAGAGTTTATTTGTGTCAAGTTTTAATACCCACCCATAAGAGATATCTCAGGATATGTGTCTTTCTGTGTCTAAGTTACAATCCTGAATGTGATGAAATCAAGGTCCAACTATGTTGCTGTAGTGGGCATTTCCTGCATACTTTTTTATGGGTGTGTAATCCTCCATTTTATATATGTACCTCATAGTCTATTTTCATTCCTCTGTGGGTGGACATTGTGGTTTCATCGTACCAGGGCTATCATACATGGTTCTGCAAGGAAGAAAACAGTGCCTTTCTGATTTTCAGGGATGGTGTTCTGCACATATACTTCCATGAAAGCCATTGTCGGTTCATAGGTTAGTATTCTGTTTGCATATGTGGGAACATGCATACTGCTATCCATGAGACCAGTCTCTATGGTGCACTGCTATGAATGATTTGGGGGAATTCTCGCTTCTCCACGTCCTCTCTCATATGGATTGCATGTAGATATTTGAAATTGCCCATTCTGACTCTTGCGGTGTGATACCTTTGTGTAATTTGGATTTCCCTTTCTCAAATACTTAGTGATGTAGATCACTGTTCCTATTTAGTTTATTTTGAAGAACACTGGGAATAAAATGCACCTCTTGAAATTGCATTGTTGAACCAGGGCCCAGATTTCAATCGTTTTTCAATGACCTTCCCCAGGGTTTTCTGCAGGGTAGTTGTAATTTATTTAGCCTCAGGTATTTTGCTTATGAAATTCCACTAACCACTTGTTTGTAAGAAGCTATTACAAGAAGCGGCCACAGTGTAGCAGAAATTTTTTTAGCACTGTCCTGTTGTCCGGGAAATCTGACCTTTGGAAAATTCGTGTTCCAGAATTGAAATTAGAGTGGAATGTGTCATCACAAACACCTAAAAGAGTGTGTCTCATTACTTGCTCCCCCTGAGACTCCTCAATACAGCGGCATTGACTTTTTGATTATGAAGTTCCCCTAAGATCCGGTTTTTATGTTATTGCTATAAAAAGAGGCCAAGGATTGGCAGGATCTCTTCCAAGCAGAGTCTAGTTATCTGGATTTCCAGTTGTTCCGGAAAATCTTGTCCCAGAATTCAAATTATACCGGGAAGTGCCAAACATGTACCCAAGGAATTCTGTCCCATTATTTCTTCCCTTTTACCCTCCAAGTACTCGACAGATCCCCATCCAGGGAAAATTGCCGAAATGAGAGTTTTGCCGTCGGTAATTGGAGCGACTCTGAGGAAATGTCCATGGACGTGGGAACCCCAGCAGCAAGAGACCTGAATGCCAGGTGTTTTCCTAGCGCTCTTCCTGCCACAGGTTCCATTATTTGTTGGACACACTGAGCTTAGCCAGCTATAGGAATGCACTCCTCGATGTGGAGATAATCTTGCCATTCATAGTGGACGAGGCAATACATGTGGCCTCTATTCCAGTGCAGTACAGCTCTTTGACCCAAACCTACTGCCGTTCCAGTTTTGTGACCCCTGGCTTCGTCACCGAGGCCTTAGAGAATACAGGAAGTATTCCTTCAATTTTAATTGAATTGTTATTTTATACTGGAACAACCTCAATTTACACTGCTGCGGTTCATTGGCTGCACAGCCTGTTTAATCCGTAAGAGGTGTATATCTATGTATCTGTATGTATATATCTGTATCTATATCTATATATGCTCCTTTTATACTCTCTCCCTATAGCTTATTCAGAGTGTTGGGAACATTTCACTGAGTCAGTCTTAAGTCCTGGCTGGTGTTCCTTTTATATATATGTTAGTGTACATATGTTGATCCGAATCTCCTTGTTCATGCCTCTCTCCAGACTTCTCCCTTTGTACCCATACTTTGGCCTCTACGTCTGTGTCCTTGTTTCTGCATTGTACACTAGAGTTTATTTGTGTCAAGTTTTAATACCCACCCATAAGAGATATCTCAGGATATGTGTCTTTCTGTGTCTAAGTTACAATCCTGAATGTGATGAAATCAAGGTCCAACTATGTTGCTGTAGTGGGCATTTCCTGCATACTTTTTTATGGGTGTGTAATCCTCCATTTTATATATGTACCTCATAGTCTATTTTCATTCCTCTGTGGGTGGACATTGTGGTTTCATCGTACCAGGGCTATCATACATGGTTCTGCAAGGAAGAAAACAGTGCCTTTCTGATTTTCAGGGATGGTGTTCTGCACATATACTTCCATGAAAGCCATTGTCGGTTCATAGGTTAGTATTCTGTTTGCATATGTGGGAACATGCATACTGCTATCCATGAGACCAGTCTCTATGGTGCACTGCTATGAATGATTTGGGGGAATTCTCGCTTCTCCACGTCCTCTCTCATATGGATTGCATGTAGATATTTGAAATTGCCCATTCTGACTCTTGCGGTGTGATACCTTTCTGTAATTTGGATTTCCCTTTCTCAAATACTTAGTGATGTAGATCACTGTTCCTATTTAGTTTATTTTGAAGAACACTGGGAATAAAATGCACCTCTTGAAATTGCATTGTTGAACCAGGGCCCAGATTTCAATCGTTTTTCAATGACCTTCCCCAGGGTTTTCTGCAGGGTAGTTGTAATTTATTTAGCCTCAGGTATTTTGCTTATGAAATTCCACTAACCACTTGTTTGTAAGAAGCTATTACAAGAAGCGGCCACAGTGTAGCAGAAATTTTTTTAGCACTGTCCTGTTGTCCGGGAAATCTGACCTTTGGAAAATTCGTGTTCCAGAATTGAAATTAGAGTGGAATGTGTCATCACAAACACCTAAAAGAGTGTGTCTCATTACTTGCTCCCCCTGAGACTCCAATATGTGCCAGATCTGCATCTTCCTGCATCTTGAGAGATCCGGCAACTTACCCGAGATGACAGTGTTGAGGTAGGTAACTGGGACGATTCTGAGGAAGAAGGCTAGAGGTGAGAAACCCAGCACCAAAACATCTGGACACAGGGAGTTTTCAGAGTGGTCTTTCAGCCACAGGATCCTTCATTCTTTGAACTCATTGTGCTTGGCCAGCTGTAGGAAGGCACTCGTACATATGGAGATAGATGTACCATCCAAGGTGGATGAGGAATTACAGCTTCACGTGGGACCGCTTTGCTGGCCAATCCTCCCCAGCTGCCTCGGTCCCACCAGAGTCCAGCATTGGGACACAAGCCTGTTCATCCTCCAAGGATTTTACTCTTGACAAGTTCAACGAGGCCTGAGGGGAATAGGGGCTTATTCTTTTATTTATTAGTAAATGAATTTTTATTTTATTGGGCAACATAATTAATTAGTGTGTTGTTCTTTTGTAGTGCTCCAGGTGCTTGACGCCATTGTATATGTACATGTATCCATTCTCTTTTGGATTGTGATACTATGAAATTTATTCCGCAGGGTTGGGAACACTTGTTTGAGTTCAATGTAGGTCTTGGCTGGTATCAGTTTGATGTATATTAGTGTGGATGTCTTAAACCCAGCCTCCAATTTATACCTCTCGCAAACCTCTCCATGTGGTACATATTTGTTTCTAGGTCTGTGGCTCAGTCTGTGTTTTTAATGTATAGTTTACTTGTGTCAACTTTTAAACCCAATGTTAAGTGATATCCTATGAAATTTATTTTTCTGCCTAACTTAGAATCCTGAATGTGACACATCCAGGACCTTCCACATTTTCATATTTGCATTTTTTAATCCTGTTTTAATGTTGTATTATAGTCCTCTGTTTATGCGTACCACATATTTTTTCAAACATCTGTATTTGGTCCGTCTTGTGGGTGCCATATCTTGGTTATCATAAATAGGTCTGCAAGCAATGTAGGAGTGGCGGTGTGATTTGCAAGGCTGATGTACTAGTTGAAGTTGTCCTGGAGGGCCTTTGTGTTGCCACAGTTTAGTTTTTGGTGTATTCACTTTCGAAACATGCATACAGTTTTCCATAATGCCAGTTTGCAATATGCAGTCCTATGAATGCCTTAGCGGGGTTCTCATTTCTCCAAGTCCTGTCCCATGTGTACTGCCTGTAGACATTTTGAACAGAGGCAGTCTGACCCTTGTGAGGTGTTATCTTGCTTCAGGTTGCATTTCCATTTCTTAAATAGTTAGTGATGTAGATCACTTTTCCTTGTGAGTTAGTTACTTTTTAAAAACACTGGGAATATAATGTACCTTTTGATCTTGGCTTGTTGACAGAGAGCCTTGATTTGAATCTTTCTCTGTGACCTTCCACAGGACATATCTGGAGTGTCCTTTACAGCGCCATAGAGTTTTTGAGTATGAAGTTCCCCTAAGAACCGATTTTTAAGTTGTTGTTACAAAAAGTGGCCACAGATCGGCAGGACTTTTTCCAATCAGAGTCTGTTTACAGGGGTTTCCAGTTGTTCGGGAAAATCGTGTACAACATTTCAAATTATAGCGGGAAGTGCCCAAAAGGTACCCAGGAATTGTGTCCCATTATTTCTTCCCTTTTACCCTCCAAGTCCTTGACATATCTCCATCCCCAGAAAATTGCAGCGATGAGAGTTTTGCCCTCGGTAGCTGCGGTGTCTCTGAGGCAGGCACCTGGACGTGAGAAACCCAGCCCCAGACACCTGAACACTGGATGTTTTCACAGCGCTCTTCCAGCCACAGGTTCCATCATTCTTTGGGTGCACTGGGCTTAGCTAGCTATAGGAAAGCATTCCTCGATGTGGATATAATCTTGCCATTCATAGTGGACGAGGCACTACAGGTGCAAGCTGGAACCCCCTGGTGGGAAATCAGACCCGGCTGCCTCAATTCCAGCACAGTGCAGATTTTTGACCCAAACCGACTGCAGCTCCAGTGATGTGACCCCTTACTTGGTCACCAAGACCTTAGGGAATACAGGAAGTATTCCTTTAATTTAAATTGAATTTTTATTTTATACTGGAACATCCTTAATTTAAACGGCTGTGGATCTTTGGCTGCACAGCCACTTGAATCTGTTATACGTTTATATCTATATATCTGTATCTATATATCTGTAGCTATATCGATATATGCTCTTTTCAACACTTTCTCCGTATAGCTTATTTCAGAGTGTTGGGAACATTTGACTGAGTGATTCTTAAGTCCTGGCTGGTGTTCCTTTATATATATATATTAGTGTGCATATGTTAATCCCCACCTCCTTGTTTATGTCTCCCCCCAAACTTCTCCCTTTGGTACCCATACTTTTGTCGGTATGACTGTGACTCGGTTTCGGTGTGGTAAAGTAGAGTTTATTTGTGTCAAGCTTAAAACCCCATCTATAAGTGATATCCCAGGATATGTGTTTTTCTCTCTCTGACTTACTATCGTTTTTAAGATGCTCTTACAAGAATCTGCCACAGTGGGACAGAATTTTTTTTAGCACTGTTCGTTTATCTGGGAATGCTGACCTTTGGAAAACTCGTGTTCCAGAATTGAAATTAGAGTGGAATGTGCCATCACAAAGGAGTGTGTGTCATTACTTGCTCCCCCTGACACTCCAATATTTGACAGATCCGCATCAGAGCAACCACCCCGAGTCTAGAGTGTTGAGGTAGGTAACTGGGATGATTCTGAGGTAGAAGGCTAGAGGTGAGAACACCAGCACCAAAACATCTGGACACCGGGTGTTTTCAGAGAGTTTTTTCAGCCACAGGATCCGTCATTCTTTGAGTTCATAGTGCTTGGCTAACTTTAGAAAGGCACTCCTACTTATGCAGATTGTGTTGCCGTCCAAGTTGCATGAGGCATTACAGCTTCACGTGTGACCGCTCTGCTGGCAAATCCTCCCCAGCTGCCTCAGTCTAACCACTGTCTTGCGTTGGGAACCAAGCCTGCTCACTCTCCAAGTATGTGACTCCAGACAAGTTCAATGAGGCCTGAGGGGAATAGGGGTGCATTCTTTTATTTTATTTTTAGCTGAATTTTTATTTTATAGTGCAACATAATTAATTAGTGTGTTGTGTTTTCCTAGAGCTCCAGACGTTTGACTCTGTTCTATATGTACATATATCTGTTCCTTTATGGCTTGCGTTCCCATGAATTTTATTCCACTGTGTTGGGAACAGTTATTTCAGTTCACTGTAAGTCTTGGCTGGTATCAGTTTGATATAGGTTAGTATGCATGTGTTAAACCCAGCTTCCAAGATTATACCTCTCCCAACCTTCTCCATGTGGTACAAACTTTTTTCTACGTCTGTGACTCGGTCTGGTTTTTTAATGTATAGTTTACTTGTATCAACTTTTAAACCCAATCAAAAGTGATATCCTATGTAACTGCTTCTTCGATTTAACTTAGTATCCTGAATGTGATCCATCCAGGTCCTTCCACATTTTTATATTTGCACTTTGTCATCCTTTATGTGGTTGTATAATAATCCTCTGTATATATGTCCCACATCTTTTTTCAATCATCTCTTGATGGGCCGTCTTGTTAGTGCCATATCTTGGTTATAATAAATTGGTCTTCAAGCAATGTAGGAGTGCTGGTTTGATTTGCAAGGATGGTGTTTTAATTGTATGTGTCCCAGAGGGCCATTGGGTTGCCACAGTGTAGTTCTTGGTATATTTACGGAGGGAACCTTAATACAGTTTTCCATAATGCCAGTTTCCAATATGCAGTCCTATGAACAGGTTAGAGGGATTCTCATGTCTCCAAGACCTCTCATATGAATTGCCTATAGACATTTTGAACACAGGCATTCTGTCTCTTGTGAGGTGATATATTGCTTCAGGTTTCATTTCTCTTTCTTAAAGAGTTACTGATGGAGCTCACTTTTTCTTGTGAGCGAGTTATGTTTTGAAAATACTGGGAATAAAATGTACCTGTTGAAATGGGCTGGTCGACAGACAGCCTTGATATGAATCATTTTTCAGTCACATTCCACAGGACATAATTAGAGTGTAGGAATCCTTTACAGGGCCCTTGACATTTTGATTATGACGTTTCCATAAGGACCGGTTATTAAGTTTTTTTTACAAAAAGGGGCCACAGATCGACAGGATCTCTTTCAAGTAGAGTCCGTTTACTAGGGTTCCCAGTTGTTCGGGAAAATCGTGTCCCAGAATTCAAATTATAGTGGGAAGTGCAAAATATGTACCAAAAGAATTGTGTCTCATTATTTCTTCCCTTTTACCCTCCAAGTACTCGTCAGATCCCCATCCTGGGAAAATCACCGAGATGAGAGTATTGCCGTCGGTAACTGGGGCTACTCTGAGGAAGGTACCTAGACGTGGGAACCCGAGCACCAAGAGATAATGATGCGTGGTGTTTTCACAGTGCTCTTGCAGCCACAGGTTCCATCATTCTTTGGGTGCACTAGGCTTAGCTAGCTACAGGAAAACACTCCTCGATGTGGATATAATCTTGCCATTCATTGTGGACGAGGTACTACAGGTGCAAGCTGGAACCCTCTGGTGGGATATCCACCCAAGCTGCCTCAATCCCAATACAGTACAGCTTTTGGACCCAAGCGTACCGCAGCTCCAGTGATGTGACCCTTTTCTTTGTCACCGAGGCCTTAGGGAATACAGGAAGTATTCTTTTAATTTAAATTAAATTTTTATTTTATACTAGAACATTTTTCATTTACAGTGCCGTGGTTCTCGGGCTGCACAGCTACTTGAATCCGTTATATGTGTATATCTATATATCTGTATGTATATATCTCAATTATAATGTATATATGCTCTTTTCAATACTCTCTCTGTATAGCTTAATTCAGAGAGTTGGGAACATTTGACTGAGTGAGTCTTAAGTCCTGGCTGGTGTTCTCTTTTGTATGTATATCAATGTGCATATGTGAATCCCAAACTCCTTGTTTATGCCTCCCCCAGACTTCTCCCTTTGGTACCCAGACTTTGGTCTCTACATCTGTGACTCGGTTTCTGTTTGTAGAGTAGAGTTTATTTGTGTCAATGTTTAAATCCCAACCATAAGAGATATCCCGACACATGTATCTTTCTCTGTCTAACTTACTATACTGAATGTGATCAGATCCAGGTCCTTCCATGTTGCTGTAGTGGACATTTTGTGCATTCATTTTTATGGCTGTGTAATCCTCCATTTTATATATGTAACACATAGTCTATTTTCATTCCTCTGTGCATGGGCATTGTGGTTTCGGTGTATCAGTGCTATCATACATGGTTCTGCAAGGAATAAAATGGTGCTTTTGTGATTTTCAGGGATGGTGTTCTGCACATAAACTTCCATGAAAGCCATTGTCTGATCATACGTTAGAACTCTATGTATATATGCGGGAACCCAAAACTGTTTTCCATAAGACGAGTTTCTAATTTGCACTGCTACAAATGCCCTGGGGGAATTATCATTTCTCCAAGTCCTCTCCCTTATGGATTGCTTGTAGATATTTGACTTTGCCCATTCTGACTGTTGCGAAGTGATACCTTTCTGTAATTTGGATTTCCCTTTCTCAAATACTTAGTGATGTAGATCACTACTCCTTGTGAATTTATTTTGAAGAACTCTGGGAATAAATGTACCTCTTGAAATTGGCTTGATGAACAATGGCCCAGATTTGAATCCTTTTTCAACAACCTTCCCCAGGGGTTTCTGGAGGGTAGGTGTGATTTATTTAGCCTCAGGATTTTTGCTTATGAAGTTCCACTAACCACCTGTTTTAAAGAAGCTGTTACAAGAAGCGGCCACAGGGAGACAGAATTATTTTTAGCACTCTTCTGTTTCCGGGAATTCTGACCTTTGGGAAAGTCGTGTTCCAGAATTGAAATTAGAGTGGAATGTGCCATCACAAACACCCAAAAGAGTGTGTCTCATTACTTGCTCCCCCTGAGACTCCAATATTTGACAGATCTGCATCCCGGCAGCTTCCTCGAAATGACAGTGTTGTGGCAAGTAACTGGGACGATTTTGAGGAAGAAGGCTAGATGTGAGAAACCCAGCACCAAAACATCTGGACACTGGGAGTTTTCAGAACTGTCTTTCAGCCACAGGATCCGTACTTCTTTGAGTTCATTTTTCTTGGCCAGCTCTAGGAAGGCACTCATACATATGGAGATAGATGTACCATCCAAGGTGGGTGAGGAATTACAGTTCACGTGGGACTGCTTTGCTGGCTAATCCTCCCCAGCTGCCTTGGTTCCTCTAGAGTCCAACGTTGGGACACAAGCCTGCTCATCCTCCAAGGATTTTACTCTTGACAAGTTCAACGAGGCCTGAGAGGAATAGGAGCTTATTCTTTTATTTTATTAGTAACCGAATTTTTATTTTATAGTGCAACATAATTAATTATTGTGTTGTTCTATTGTAGTGCTCCAGACGCTTGAGGCCGTTCTATATGTACATGTATCTATTCTCTTTTTGATTATGATCCTAGGAAGTTTATTCCACAGTGTTGGGAACACTTGTTTGAGTTCAATGTAGCTCTTGGCTGGTATCAGTTTGATGTATGTTAGTGTGCATGTCTTAAACTCAGCCTCCTAGTTTAAAGCTCTCGCAAACTTCTCCATGTGGTACATATTTGTTTGTATGTCTGTGGCTTGGTCTGTGTTTCTAATGTATAGTTTACTTGTATCAACTTTTAAACCCAATGATAAGTGATATCCTATGAAATTTTTTTTCTATCTAACTGAGTATCCTGAATGTGACACATGCAGGACCTTCCACGTTTTCATATTTGCATTTTTAATCCTTTTTTATGGTCGTATGATAGTCCTCTGTATATACATACCACATATTTTTTCAAACATCTGTATTTGTTCCGTCTTGTGGGTGCCATATCTTGGTTATCATAAATGGGTCTGCAAGCAATGTAGGAGTAGCGGTGTGATTTGCAAGGCTGATGTTCTAGTTGTAGTTGTCCTGGAGGACCTTTGGGTTGCCACAATGTAGTTCTTGGAGTATGCACTTTGGAAACATGCATACAGTTTTCCATAATGCCAGTTTCAAAAATGCAGTCCTATGAAAGCCTTAGCAGGGTTCCCACATCTCCAAGTCCTGTCCCAAGTTTATTGCCCGTAGACATTTTGAACACAGGTATTCTGACTCTTGTGAGGTGTTGTCTTGCTTCAGGTTGCATTTCCATTTCTTAAATAGTCAGTGATGTAGATCACTTTTCCTTGTGAATTAGTTACTTTTTAAAAACACAGGGAATATAATTTACCTATTGAACTTGGCTTGTTGACAGAAAGCCTTGATATGAATCTTTTTCAGTGACCTTTCATAGGACATAACTGGAATGTAGGTGTCCTTTACAGTGCCATTAGGTTTTTGAGTATGAAGTTCCCCTAAGAACCGGTTTTTAAGTTGTTGTTACAAAGAGCGGCCACAGATCGGCAGGAATTTTTCCAAGCAGAGTCCGGTTACTGGGGTTTCCAGTTGTTCGAGAAAATCGTGTCCCAGAATTCAAATTATAGCGGGAAGTGCCGAATATGTACCCAGGAATTGTGTCCCATTATTTCTTCCCTTTTACCCTCCAAGGACTCGATATACCCCATCCCGGTATAATTGCAACGATGAGAGTTTTGCCCTCGGTAGGTGGGGCGACTCTGAGGCAGGTACCTGGACGAGGGAAACCCAGCATCAAGACACCTGAACGTCGGATGTTTTCACAGCGCTCTTCCAGCCACAGGTTCCATCATTCTTTGGGTGCACTGGGCTTAGCTAGCTATAGGAAAGCACTCCTCGATGTG
The DNA here is from genome assembly GCF_003031525.2 of Neophocaena asiaeorientalis asiaeorientalis. Classification (NCBI taxonomy): domain Eukaryota; kingdom Metazoa; phylum Chordata; class Mammalia; order Artiodactyla; family Phocoenidae; genus Neophocaena; species Neophocaena asiaeorientalis. The sequence goes on along the minus strand of NW_020174374.1, from coordinate 61,617 downwards.
GATATAATCTTGCCATTCATAGTGCACGAGGCACTACAGGTGCAAGCTGGAACCCTCTGATGGGAAATCAGACCCAGCTGCCTCAATTCCAGCACAGTACAGCTTTTGACCCAAGCCGACTCCAGCGCCAGTGATGTGACCCCTTACTTGGTCACCGAGGTGTTAGGGATTCCAAGAAGTATTCCTTTAATTTAAATTTAATTTTTATTTTATACTGGCACATTCTTAATTTACACTGCTGTGGTTCTTAAGCTGCACAGCCTCTTGAATCCGTTATATGTTCATATCTATATATCTGTATCTATATATCTGTATCTATATCGATATATGCTCTTTTCAATACTCTTTCCGTATAGTTTATTTCAGAATGTTGGGAACATTTGACTGAGTGAGTCTTAATTCCTGGCTGGTGTTCCTTTTTATATAGATATAAGTGTGCATATGGTAATCCCAAACTCCTTGTTTATGCCTCCTCACAAACGTCTCCTTTTGATACCCATACTTTTGTCTCTATGTCTGTGACCGGGTTTCTGTGTTGTACAGTAGAGTTCATTTGTGTCAAGTTTTAAACCCCATGCACAAGGGATATCTCAGGATATGTGTCTTTCTCTGTCTAAATTACAATCCTGAATGTGATCAAATCCAGGTCCATCTATGTTGCTGTAGTGGCTTTTTGTGCATACTTTTCTATGGATGTGTAATCGTCCATTTTATATATGTACAACATAGTCTATTTTCATTCCTCTGCGGGTGGACATTGTGGTTTCTGCATATCAGGGCCATCATACATGTTTTCTTAAGGAAGAATATGGTGCCTTTCCGATATTCAGGGATGGTGTTCTGCACATATACTTCCATGAAAGACGTTGTCACATCATAAGTTAGTACTCTGTGTATATAAGCGGGAATCTGCATACTGTTTTCCATAAGACCAGTTTCTAATATGCAGTTCTACGAATGCCTTGGGGGAATTCTCACTTCTCCAAGCCCTCTCTCGTATGGATTGCCTGTAGACATTTGACTTTGTCCTATCTGACTGCTGCGGAGTGACACCTTGCTGTAAGTTGCATTTCCCTTTTTCATATACTTAGTGATGTAGATCACTATTCCTGGTGAATTTATTTTGAAGAACACTGGGAATAAAATGTACTTCTTTTAATTGGATTTTTGAACCAGGGCCCAGATTTGAATCCTTTTTCAACGACGCTCACCAGGACTTTTCTGGAGGTTAGGTGTACTGTGTTGCGCCTCAACATTTTTGCTTATGAAGATCCACAAACCACTGGTTTTAAAAATTCTGTTACAAGAAGCGGCCACCGGGAGGCAGAATTATTTTTTAGCACTGTCCGGTTATCCCGGAAATCTTAGCTGCGGAAAACTCGTATTACTGCAAAGGAGTGTGTCTCATTACTTTCTCCCCGTGACACTCCCATATTTGACAGATATGCATCCCGGTAAGTCTTCTGAGTCGAGAGTGTTGAGGTAGGTAACTGGAACAATTCTGAGGAAGAAGGCTAGTTGTAAGAACCCCAGCACCAAAACATCTTGACATCGGGTGTTGTCAGAGCGGTTTTCAGCCACAGGATCCGTCATTCTTTGAATTCATTGTGCTTGGCTAGCTGTAAGAAGGCACTCCTACATATGGAGGTAGTGTTGCTGTCCAAGGTACACGAAGCATTACAGCTTTATTTGCGTCTGCTTTACTGGCAAATACTCCCCAAGTGCCTCAGTCCAACCACAGTCCAGCGTTAAGCCACAAGCCTGCTCACAGTCCAAGGATGTGACTCCATACATGTTTCACGAGGTCTGAGGGGAATAGGGGCGCATTTGCTCCGTCCAAAACCGAAACCCGAGCCTCAGCTCGCAGCCCTGCCCGCCCCAGCGGGTGAGCAGACAAGCCTCTCGGGTTGGTGAGTGCCGGTCGGCACAGATCGTCTGTGCAGTAATCTCCCCGCTTTGCCCTCCGCACCCGTCGCTGTGCACCACTCCGCGGTCCCAAAGCTCCCCCCTCCGCCTCCCGCAGTCTCCACCCGCGGAGGGGCTTCCTAGTGTGTGGAAACTTTTCCTCCTTCACAGCTCCCTCCCACTGGTGCAGGGGCCGTCCTTATTCTTTTGTCTCTGTTTTTTCTTTTGCCCTACCCAGGTACGTGGAGAGTTTCTTGCCTTTTGGGAGCTCTGAGGTCTTCTGCCAACCTTCAGTAGGTGTTCTGTAGGAGTTGTTCCACGTGTAGATGTATTTCTGGTGTATTCGTGGGGAGGAAGGCGATCTCTGCGTCTTACTCTTCCACCAGCCGCCAACCCATTACGCATTCTTTTATTTTAATCTTAATTGAATTTTTATTTTATAGTAGAATATAAGTAATTAGTGTGTTGTGTTTTGGTAGTGCTCTAGACGCTTGACTCTGGTCTATATGTATATATATCTACTCTCTTTTGGATTGTGGTTCCATGAAATTTATTCCACAGAGTTGGGGACAATTGTTTGAGTTCAATGGAGGTCCTGGCTGGTATCAGTTTGATATATATTAGTGTGCATGTGTTAAACACAGCCTCCTAGTTTCTACCTCTCCCAACCTTCTCCATGTGGTACAAAATTGTTTCTACGTCTGTGACTCGGTCTGTGTTTCTAAAGTACAGTTTTCTTGTATGAAGTTTTAAAACCAATGATAAGAGATATCCTATGAAATGTCTTTTCCTGTCTAACGTAGTATACTGAGTGTGACTCCTCCAGTTCCTTGCACGTTTTTATATTTGCATTTTCATCCTTTTTTATGGTTTTATAATTTTCCTCTCTATATATGTACCACATCTATTTTCAATCATCTGTTGATGGGCCGTCTTGTTGGTTCCATATCTTGGTTATCATAAATAGGTCTGCAAACAATGTAGGAGTGCCAGTGTGCTTTGCAAGGATGATGCCCTAGTAGTATCTGTCCCAGAGGACCATTGGTTTTCTGCAGGATAGGTTTTCCTGTATTACCTTAGGCAACCTGCATACAGTTTTCTATAATGCCAGTTTCCAATATACAGTTCTGTGAACGGCTTAACGGGATTCTAATTTCTCCAAGCCCTCTCCCACATATATTGCCTGTAGACATTTAGATCACAGGCATTCTGACCCTTTTGAGGTGATATCATGCTTCAGGTCGCATTTCCCTTTTGTAAATAGTTAGTGATGTACATCACTATTCCTGGTGAGTGAGTTACTTTTTTTTTTTTTTTTTTTTTTTTTTTTTTTTTTTTTTGGGGGGGCTCTCC